>NC_092744.1:82345667-82645667 GCF_047496795.1 Chiloscyllium punctatum
ACAGCCACAACGTGACCTCCCAACTCTTGTACTCAATACTCTGACCAATAAACAAAAGCATACCAATCATGTTTCAGTAAGATTAGGGAGGGTGGTAAAAAAGGAGGGGGGGTGGCATTGCTAATTAGAAATGGTATAACGGCTGCAGAAAGGAAGTTTGAGGGGGATCTGCCTTTGGAGGTAGTATGGGCTGAAGTCAGAAATAGGAAAGGTGCAGTCACCTTGTTGGGTGTTTACTATAGGCCCCCCAATAGCAGCAGAGATGTGGAGAAACAGATTGGGAAACAGATTTTGGAAAGGTGCAGAAGCCACAGGGTCGTAGTCATGGGCGACTTCAACTTCCCAAATATTGATTGGAAGCTCTTTAGATCAAGTAGATTGGATGGGGCGGTGTTTATGCAGTGTGTCCAGGAAGCTTTTCTAACGCAGTATGTAGAGTGTCCAACCAGAGGGGAGGCCATATTGGATTTGGTACTCGGTAACGAACCGGGACAAGTGGTGGGCTTGTTAGTGGGTGAACATTTTGGTGATGGCGACCACAATTCTGTGACTTTCACCTTGGTTATGGAGAGAGATAGGTGCGCACAACAAGGAAGTTTTTACAATTGGGGGAAGGGAAATTACGATGCTGTAAGACAGGATTTGAGGAGCATATGTTGGGAGCATAGGCTGTCAGGGAAGGATGTGGTGGAAATGTGGGACTTTTTCAAGGAGCAGATACGACGTGTCCTTGATATGTATGTACCGATCAGGCAGGAAAGAAATGGTCGTGTGAGGGAGCCTTGGTTGACGAGGGAGGTTGAATGTCTAGTAAAGAGGAAGAAGGAGGCTTACATAAGGTTGAGGAAACAAGGTTCAGACAGAGCAGTGGAGGGATACAGGATAGCCAGAAGGGACCTGAAGAAAGGGATTAGGAGAGCTAAGAGAGGGCATGAAAAATCCCTGGCGGATAGGATCAAGGATAACCCCAAGGCATTCTATGCGTATGTGAGAAACCTGAGAATGACGAGAACGAGGGTAGGTCCGATCAAGGACAGTGGTGGGAGACTGTGTATTGAGTCGGAAGAGATAGGAGAGGTCTTGAACAAGTACTTCTCTTCAGTATTTACGAACGAGAGGGACCGTATTGTTGAAGAGGAGAGTGTGAAATGGACTGATAAGCTAGAAGAGATACCTGTTAGGAAGGAAGATGTGTTGGACATTTTGAACAACTTGAGGATAGACAAGTCCCCCGGGCCTGACGGGATATATCCTAGGATTATGTGGGAAGCAAGAGAGGAAATTGCAGTACCGTTGGCAATGATGTTCTCGTCTTCACTGGCAACTGGGGTGGTACCAGGGGACTGGAGAGTAGCGAATGTTGTGCCCCTGTTCAAAAAAGGGAATAGGGATAACCCCTGGAATTACAGGCCAGTTAGTCTTACTTCTGTGGTAGGCAAAGTAATGGAAAGGGTACTGAGGGATAGGATTTACGAGTATCTGGAAAGACACTGCTTGATTAGGGACAGCCAGCACGGATTTGTGAAGGGTAGGTCTTGCCTTACAAGTCTTATTGAATTCTTCGAGGAGGTGACCAAGCATGTGGATGAGGGTAGAGCAGTGGATGTAGTGTACATGGATTTTAGTAAGGCATTTGATAAGGTTCCCCATGGTAGGCTTATGCGGAAAGTCAGGAGGCATGGGATAGAGGGAAATTTGGCCAATTGGATAGAAAACTGGCTAACCGGTCGAAGTCAGAGAGTGGTGGTAGATGATAAATATTCAGCATGGAGTCCAGTTACAAGTGGAGTTCCGCAGGGATCAGTTCTGGGTCCTCTGCTGTTTGTAATGTTTATTAATGACTTAGAGGAGGGAGTCGAAGGGTGGGTCAGTAAATTTGCAGATGATACAAAGATAGGTGGAGTTGTGGACAGTGAGGAGGGCTGTTGTCGGCTGCAGAGGGACTTAGATATGATGCAGAGCTGGGCTGAGGAGTGGCAGATGGAGTTCAACCCTGTCAAGTGTGAGGTTGTCCATTTTGGAAGAACAAATAAGAATGCGGAATACAGGGTTAATGGTAGGGTTCTTGGTCAGGTGGAGGAACAGAGGGATCTTGGGGTCTATGTACATAGATCTTTGAAGGTTGCCACTCAGGTGGATAGAGTTTGTAAGAAGGCCTATGGAGTATTATCGTTCATTAGCAGAGGGATTGAATTCAAGAGTCGTGAGGTGATGTTGCAGCTGTACAGGACTTTGGTTAGGCCACATTTGGAGTACTGTGTGCAGTTCTGGTCGCCTCACTTTAGGAAAGATGTGGAAGCTTTGGAGAGGGTGCAGAGAAGATTTACCAGGATGTTGCCTGGAATGGAGAGTAGGTCGTACGAGGATAGGTTGAGAGTTCTCGGCCTTTTCTCGTTGGAACGGCGAAGGATGAGGGGTGACTTGATAGAGGTTTATAAGATGATCAGAGGAATAGATAGAGTAGACAGTCAGAAACTTTTTCCCCGGGTACAACAGAGTGTTACAAGGGGACATAAATTTAAGGTGAAGGGTGGAAGGTATAGGGGAGATGTCAGGGGTGGGTTCTTTACCCAGAGAGTGGTGGGGGCATGGAATGCGCTGCCCGAGGGAGTGGTAGAGTCAGATTCATTGGCGACCTTTAAGCGGCATTTGGATAGGTACATGGATGGGTGCTTAATCTAGGATAGAAGTTCGGCACAACATCGTGGGCCGAAGGGCCTGTTCTGTGCTGTATTGTTCTATGTTCTATGTTCTATGTTCAATCGCCTTCCTCACTATCCTATCTACCTGCGACTCCACTTTCAAGGAGCAATGAACCTGCACTCCAAGGTCTCTTTGTTCAGCAACACTCCCTAGGACTTTACCATTAAGTGTAAAGCTAAGATTTGCTTTCCCAAAATGAGCACCTCACATTTATCTGAATTAAACTCCATCTGCCACTTCTCAGCCCATTGGCCCATCTGATCAAGTTTCTGTTGTAATCGGAGGTAACCCTGTTCGCTGTCCAATTTTGGTGTCATCTTCAAACTTACTAACTGTACCTCTTATGCTCACATCCAAATCATTTACGTAAATGACAAAAGGTAGAGGACCCAGCACCGATCCTTGTGGCACTCCACTGGTCACAGGCCTTCAGTCTGAAAAACAACCCTCCACCACCACCCTCTGTCTTCAACCTTTGAGCCAGTTCTGTATCCAAATGGCTAGTTCTCCCTGTATTCCATGAGATCTAACCTTGTTCATCAGCCTCCCATGGGGAACGTTGTCGAACGCCTTACTGAAGTCCATATAGATCACATCTACTGCTCTGCCCTCATCAATCCTCTTTGTTACTTCTTCAAAAAACTCAGTCAAGTTTGTGAGACATGATACCCCACACACAAAGCCATGTTGACTATCCCTAATCAGTCCCTGCCTTTCCAAAAACTTTTCTTTCAGAACTCACCTGCTGACATCTGAAATTGACAGCCAAGAGAGACAAGGTAAAAACAATGACTGCAGATGCTGAAAATCAAATACTGGATTAGTGGTGCTGGAAGAGCACAGCAGTTCAGGCAGCATCCAACGAGAGAGACAGTCTGTCGCCAATGGCTGGGGGTCCAAACAGAGGTCCCCCTTCTCTAACGTAGTGCCTTGCATGTAAGAACTAAAGGCGTAACCTCCCTGTGAGAGCCTGCAGATGGAGCCACTGACAGCAGTCAGGGTCAGTTGGAGTCAGGGGTCAAGCATGAGTGCTGGGGTTTCACAGGGTCAAAGGTCGCAGCCAGTGCAGGAGCTACGCAGGGTCAGAGGTTGGAGACAAGCAGGAGCTGAGGCCAGGAGCTGGAGGCCACACACGGTACTGGGGCTGGAGTTGGCATTGATGACAGGTCGGGAGGGGTTTGGGGTCAAGGCTGAGTCCGGATGTTTTACACTCCAAATGTTACGGGAGCCTGTGGTGTGCACTTCAAGGAACGGGTTAATTTGGAGTTTTACAGCCCGCAGTGTTCTCGTTATTCAGTGACAGTGCAGTATCTGATTGTGGTGTGGTAAAACCACCAACGCTTTCACACTGACAGGAAGGAAGTACAACTTGGTTTGAGCTCAGTGTTGAGTTGGTTCAGAACCTCATGCCTATCACCTAATCTATCACTTCACTTCCACACACCAGTGAAAAGACACTGGCTCCACCATAAAGCCCAGTCACAAAAACCTGTTCGACCATCTTCAGTGGAAGGAGAAGAGTGGCTGAGCCATTCAATAATGACCTCCTGGTTTCTCCGTCAACCTGAGATCTCAGGGTGGGTTACCTTCATATTGCCGAGTGTGTCATTGATACCACAGAATCAATCGAGTTGACCTGCATAGAGTGGCCTTTGGCCAGGGGGCAAAGGTCAAATCCACAACGATGGAGGTGTGTGGATTGGGTGTAGAGACATTGAGGAGTGAACAGGAAAGAGGCAGATGTGTGGGATAGGTACGGAAGTCACGGGCCTCCTATGTCCTGAATATATCCATCAATGTGGGTCTACCATGAGGCCATTATCCCAACAATTAAAGGGAGTCAGGGGGCTGAGTTGAGTGCGGTTGCCATTACAAAAGAGAAAGTGCTAGAAAAGCTAAAAGGTCTTAAAATTGATAAATCTCCTGGCCCCGATGAGCTACATCTTAGAGTTCTGAGGGAGGTGGCTGAGGAAATAGCGGAGGCGTTGGTTGAGATCTTTCAAAAGTCACTGGAGTCAGGGAAAGTCCTGGATGATTGGAAGATCGCTATTGTAATCCCATTGTTCAAGACAGGATCAAGACAAAAGATGGAAAATTATAGGCTAATTAGCCTAACCTCAGTTGTTGGTAAAATTCTAGAATCCATCATTAAGGATGAGGTTTCTAAATTCTTGGAAGAGCAGGGTCGGATTCGAACAACTCAACATGGATTTAGTAAGGGGAGGTTGTGCCTGACAAACCTGTTGGAATTTTTTGAAGAGGTGACAAGTAGGTTAGACCAGGGAAACCCAGTGGATGTGGTCTATCTAGACTTCCAAAAGGCCTTTGATAAGGTGCCACACGGGAGGCTGCTGAGCAAGGTGAGGGCCCATGGTGTTCGAGGTGAGCTGCTGGGATGGATTGAGGATTGGCTGTCTGGCAGAAGGCAGAGAGTTGGGATAAAAGGTTCTTTTTCAGAATGGCAGCCGGTGACGAGCGGTGTCCCGCAGGGTTCGGTGTTGGGGCCACAGCTGTTCGCATTATATATTAATGATCTGGATGAAGGGACTGGGGGCATTCTAGCGAAGTTTGCCGATGATACGAAGTTAGGTGGACAGGCAGGTAGTACTGAGGAAGTGGGGAGGCTACAGAAGGATCTAGACAGTTTGGGAGAGTGGTCCAGGAAATGGCTGATGAAGTTCAATGTGAGCAAATGTGAGGTCTTGCACTTTGGAAAAAAGATTACAAGCATGGACTACTTTCTAAACGGTGAGAAAATTCATAAAACCAAAGTACAAAGGGAGCTGGGAGTGCTAGTCGAGGATTCTCTAAAGGTCAACATGCAGGTTGAGTTTGTGATTAAGAAAGCAAATGCAATGTTGTCTCTTATCTCAAGAGGGTTGGAATATAAAAGCACCGTTGTGCTACTGAGACTTTATAAAGCTCTGGTTAGGCCCCATTTGGAGTACTGTGTCCAGTTTTGGTCCCCACACCTCAGGAAGGACATACTGGCACTGGAGCGTGTCCAGCGGAGATTCACACGGATGATTCCTGGAATGGTAGGTCCCTGGAATATGAGGAATGGCAGAGGATCCTGGGATTGTATTCATTGGAGTTTAGAAGATTAAGGGGAGATCTAATAGAAACTTATGAGATAATACATGGCTTGGAAAGGGTGGATGCGAGGAAATTGTTTCCGTTAGGTGAGGAGACTAGGACCCGTGGACACAGCCTTAGAATTAGAGGGGGTAAATTCAGAACAGAAATGTGGAGACATTTCTTCAGCGAGAGAGTGGTGGGCCTGTGGAATTCATTGCCGCAGAGTGCAGTGGAGGCCGGGACGCTAAATGTCTTCAAGGCAGAGATTGATAGATTCTTGTTGTCTCGAGGAATTAAGGGCTACGGGGAGAATGTGGGTAAGTGGAGTCGAAATGCCCATCAGCCATGATTGAATGGCGGAGTGGACCCGATGGGCCGAATGGCCTTACTTCCACTCCTATGTCTTATGGTCTTATGGAGGCATGCTGGTTAGCTCTCTGATTAAACTAGTTGTAACAAACAAACCATGATGCATGAGGGAAGTGAGACCAATATCATGTGCAGTATTTACAAGTGAAACTCAAATTTGAAAAAAAAGTCATCCATGAGACCATGGCACCGGCAGTAAGTTGATATGAACAACGATGGAGTTGGTCAGGTAGGTTATGGACCCATTTAGAATTCGCCGTTTGTCTATATGACTCCCATACATGCCAAGGGCAGTTTAAATTCTTATTGTAACAGCGTGGGAACCCATGGAAAATAAGATAATGGAAAAGGAGTCCATTTCCTGTTCTGCCATTGGGAATGATAGATCATTTGGGAAAATTCCACCCCATGTTTCGGTTGGAATGAGGTGTCGTTTCCTCAGGTAAAGACACCCCCCCCCGGAGCAAGGACCAATTGAGCTTCTTAGACATTTTCCGACGTTGCATCACCATACTAGGTAACATCAGTGAGCCTCTGGATGGAGCACTGGTGGTATTGCCTGCTCTCTATTTACGTGTTCAGGTTTCCTTGGGTTTGTGATGTCACTTCCTGTGGTGACATCATTTCCTGTTCTTTCTCTCAGGGGGTGGTAAATGGGATTCAGGTTGATTTCTGAAGACGTTTCAAACCTGCCATGAAAACGAACCTGCTCATCGTCCCAGGAATTCTTTGGCGCCGTTGGGGATTGTTAAGAGGTCTATCCAAGATGCACAACACAAAGAGTTGTCAGATGGATCTCAGCTGTGTTAATTAGATAACATGAAAGGACCTTTTCGTGAGTCCGCTACATTAGCTGCCCGTTAATTTGTGTGTTGCTGCAGAAGACATTGTGAAATATGTCCTTTAATCACTGCCAGTGGTTCAGGGAAATCCATCTCTTTTCAAAAGTTAACAATTGCAACGAGGATTGTAACAGCCCCAAAATAACCAGAGACTCACCTACACCCAATGACCTCTGACATGCCCAGTGACCCCAACACATCCAGTGACTCTTGACCCACCAGTGACCCCTGACACACCCAGTGACCCCGAGATACACCCAATGACCCCCAACATGCCCAGTGACCCCTGGCCCATCCAGTGACCCATAGATACACCCAGTGACCCCCGACCCAACCCTGACACACCCAGTGACCCCCGACCAACCCAGTGACCCAAAGATACACCCAGTGACCCACGACATGCCCAGTGACCCCTGTCACCTCCAGTGACCCCTGGATACACCCAATGAGCTCAACATGCCTAGTGAGCCTGGACACGTCCAGTGACCTCGACCCACCCAGTGAGCCATTGGTGCATCCTGACACAACCCTGACACACCCAGTGATGCTGACACACCCAGTGAACGCCGACACATAGTGCCCCTTGGCACAGTCAGGGTTCCATGTGGATCTACTAACCCCAACAGAGGCAGTGGTGCCCAATCTACCTTGGGCAGACCCCAGATTTCAACCGATCCTTTGAACTTCTCTGTCTTTTTTGAGAGACTGTGCAAGGCTGCCTCCAAAGGCCCTGTGATGCTCCCACAGGCGGCAGGGACAATAGGGCTTTGGCACGGTTCTGCTGGGTTTCAGACCAGCAGGGAGTCTAGTCCCTCAGCCCCGTTGGTGGAGAGTCGGACCCAGTGCTTGGGGATCAGACCGGTCAGCGCACAGGCTCCGGGCGCGGCAGCTTCCAAGCTGTATCCAGCTCTTCGGCAGCAGCTGACGAAATAGAGAGCCCGGTGACACGAACAGAGTGCACCGAGGGAAGAATCTGAGCTCGCTCGGCCTGGGGAGTGGGCCAAACACAGCCCCCCTACCCAGCAACAACTCAAACCCTCCCCATTGAGGTAGGAAATTGAACACACATTCAAATCCCAGCAGACAGCAACCATGCTGCAGTTCTGGTCACGACGTGATAGGAAGGATGTTATTAAACTGGAAAGGGCGTAGAAAAAGATGATGCCAGGCTTGGAGTGTTTGAGCTATATCGAGGGGTCTGGATAGGCCGGGACTATTTTCACTGGAGAGTGGGAGGTGACCCCACCGAGGTCTATAAAATCAAGAGGAGCATGGGTAGGGTGACTAGTCAAAGTGTTTTCCTCAGGGCAGGGGAGTTCAACGCCAGGTTGAAGGTGTGAGGAGATTTTGTTTTAACGCAGAGGGTGGTTGGTAAATGGAAGGAGCTGCCTGAGGAAGTGGCAGACGCAGGTCCATTTAACAGGTAGATGGAGAGGAAGGATTTGGAGGGTATGAGCCAAACGCAGGCAAATGGGACTAGTTCAGTTTGGGAAAGGTGGACGGGAGTCGGACGGACGAGTCTGTTTCCGTGCTGTATGACTCTACAGCACCTCAGGTTGTAATACCACGGGGAGAAAGACAATAAGGACCTCCCCTTCATCGCTCCATGTGGCACCTACTCTTCCTCTGCCCCTTGAGACAAGCAGTTAAATACTGGAGGCCTGAAAATTAGGCCACTGAATGCATCCTCCCCTCTTTCTATTCGTACAAAACCTGCTCTGAGGTAAAAGGGTGAAACAGGTCAGCAGGGATCTTAGAGATTCAGTTGTGCAAAAACTGAGATCACTCCGAAACAGCACAGTACCTTCACTTCGAAAAACGCCGATCCGAAAGTTGCCAAGCGGCTGAGTTGTTTGAGGAATGCCAGCTTCACCTCATCCTCGGTCTTCCCTGTGTGCCTGTTACAGACGGCCACGATTGACTGCGAAAGGAAATCCGACAGAGAGCTGATCAACCATTGCACACACACACACATAGGGCCCTCACACTCTCCTGAGCAGGGCGTAGGCCACTCAGCCCCTCAAGCCTGCTCTACCATTCAATACGATCGCAGTTGTAACCTCAAAGCCATTCCCCACCTACTGGGGAAGGAAGGAAGGTATTGTCCTCACTTTCTCCTACTCACTCTCCTCAGGACAATTCACAAGAATGCTGACATATCTCCTGAATGAGAGGAGAGGGCGGATTAGTTGGCGAATGGACTCCAATTCATGCAGACCGTTGTCATGGAGACTGCACAGATTGATGACGATAAGGGCCAGGCTGTGTTTACATTTTAAGCCAGGGCAGATCGGCTCTGATTATCTGGGCCTAAAAAATCAATCAGTGAATGGATATTACCTCAACTTTAGGAGATGTGTGTGTGTGTACATACACAACATTCTGTCTGTCTGTCTGCCTGTGAATTAATATATATAACTCCCATTACATGCAAGTCACCCTGATGGACAGTCTGAAATTGGTTGTCACACAAACACACTGGTGAGGTTTCCTGAGCCTAGATGTAGGAAGCTAAAACACAGAGAGATTACTGACTTGGCCAAACAGCAAGGGATGCTGGGTACATTGGCCAAGTCAAACACTGAAATCACAAAACCCACACACCAGGCACAGTGCAAACATAGCATCCAGATGCTAATGATATTAGCATAATGTGAAAGGTAGCAATTATCCTGGACAAGTCATTATCGCCAACAACTGATCCATTAAACAAAGGGAGACCTGGATAGAAATGAACTGGGTCCTGCGACACAAGAAACTCACAGTAACAAGCCATCTACATGATTGACTCTGTTTCAAGCTGTTGAGAGTATCTCCCTTGTTCCAGAATGTTCCAGAAACTCATCTAAAAGATATAAAAACAGAGTTCACCTGCAGACCTCTCCCTCGGAATCCCTCTGGAATCGTTTGATGCTTTCTGAGGAGACCATTGTGGTAAGAGGCAGAGGCCAGCTAACTATCCAGAGAGAGAGAGAGAGAGAGGGAACGCAAGCTGTGGCTATGTAAATTTTCAAGAGACTTGGGAAGCATTGTAACCTTCATGTACCATTAGAGATAGTATGCTCAGTATTAAAGTTTATTATAACCTTGTTCCTAATAAAGTTGGGCGTGTTTTGCATTGTGTTCATATTGATTTGACCACTTCGGTATTGTGGGAGACTGAGGCAAATCCATTCATAATGTTGGAATTGTCTAACTTGTTTTAAAGAGGAGCTAGGCTACACTGATTATTCCGCTCCATTGAGCTAATATCATCACTGACTAACAGAGCCACACCTCCACTCTCTCCTAGTGTTCTCTCCTTTCTTACTTACCTGTACCCTTCAACAATCAGGTAACAACCCACACTTACATCTTAACGGGCCTCTGGAAGTCTCTGCAGTGGTCACCTGATAATCTGGATCATAACAACCAGGAGAGGCCTTGCTCTGAATTACCTTCTTCCATTCCTCCGACGACATTGTCCGAACCATGTCCTGGGGGACCAGATCTTTCAGCATTTTGGGAATGTGGGTGAACTGGGATTTGTCATCGCCGAACTTGACTCTGTAAAGGAAGGCAGCATTTTGGATGGCTTCCTCCTTTGTGCAGGCATGGTAACCTCGCAAATACTTCGGCAGCTCCTGGCAAATGGAGAAGAGGAACAAGACGAGGAGGTAGCCTTCATTACAAACCAGGCAGAATGAAATGACTCCTGCACTATTGTCCACTGAAGATCGCTAGGGCTGAATCCATCCTCTCAGAGTCAGAAGGCCCTGACTCATTGCCAGTGAACAAGAATAACCCTCTCGTCTGGGAGTTTTGTTTATGTTTAATCACAAGATGAGGGTATCACTGGCTAGGCCCAGCATTTATTGTCCATCCCTAATTGCCCAGAGGGCAGTTAAGAATCAATCACATTGCCGTGGGTCAGGAGTCACATGTAGGCCGGATCAGGGAAGGATGGCAGTTTCCTCCCCTAAAGGGCATTAGTGAACCAGGCGAATTTTTCCCACTAATTGACAATGGATTCGTGGTCATCATTAGACTCTTAATTCCAGATTTTTATTGAATTCAGATTCTACCATGATTGAATACTCCATCCACAGGCAGGAGTGATGGAGTCCTCAAAACCATCCTTCCTGTCCTTATGCAAATACACTCAGCATTGAGCAAGGATTGAACCTTGACTTTATGTTCCCACACTAGGAGGTCCCTTGACCTAGAGTCCCATTGGAGGAGAAGGGGGTGGTGTGTGTTCACTCAGGATATGGCTGTCTGATGTGGTTCCCCATTCCTTCAGGCCCTGTCTATGTCCTGCTGAGTTCTGTAGGCGAGCCTAGTCTCTCAGTGTGCTTTCTGTAATGGCAGCCTGCTGATGGCCTGGCTCCATATACCTTCACAGCTCAATCTGTGCCAGCACACACCCTCAAACCCCGAGCCGTGAGGGTTCAGAGGCAGCATTCGGTCAGAACCTAATGAGCTGTTCCAATATCAGAGAGGCCGGCTTTGGTTCGAGATGTGAAGGAGTCCGACCTTGTCCACCCCTGGAGGGTAAATGGCGTGACTCACTTTGAAGTAGATTAGGATAGTTCACCACTGTGGACACGTTCACTCCCTTGTGATTATGGTTACTCCCCTCTGGACACGGTCACTCCCTGGTGGACATGGTCCCTCCCCTGTGGTCACGGTCACTCCCCTCTGGGCATGGTCACTCCCTTGGGGACATGGTCACTCCTGTGGGGACATGGTCAATCCTTTGGGGACATGGTCAGTCACTCCCCTGTGGACACGGTCATTCCCCTGTGGTCATGGTCACTCCCCTGTGGACATGGTCACTCTCCTGTGGTCATGGTCATTCTCCTGTGGATACGGTCACTCCCCTGATTGTCATTCCCCTGTTGACTTGGTCAGTCACTCCCCTGTGGACACAGTCACTCCCCTGTTCTCTTGGTCAGTCAGTCCCCTGTGGACACGGTCACTCCCCTGCAGACACGGTCACTCCTCTCTGGACATGCTCACTCCCCTGTAGACACGGTCACTTCCCCTGTGGACACGGTCACTTCTCTGTGGACACGGTCACTTCTCTGTGGACACGGTCACTCCCCTTGGACTTGGTTACTCTCCTGTGGTCATGGTCACTCCCTTGTGGATACAGTCACTCCCCTGTGGACTTGGTAAATCACTCCCCTGTGGACTCGGTTACTCTCCTGTGGTCATAGTCACTCCCCTATGGACTCAGTCACTCCCTTTGGACACGGTCACTCCTCTTTGGTCATGGTCACTCCCCTGTTGACATGGTCACTCCACTTTGGTCATGGTCACTCCCCTGTTGACATGGTCACTCCCCTGTGGACACGGTCACTCCCCTGTTGACATGGTCACTCCCCTGTGGTCACGGTCGGTCACTCCCCTTTGGTCACGGTCGGTCACTCCCCTGTGGACACAGTCACTCCCCAGTGGTCACGGTCAGTCACTCCCCTGTGGAATCGGTCACTCCCTTGTTGACATGGTCACTCACCTGTGGTCACGTCGGTCATTCCCCTGTGGTCACAGTCAGTCACTCCCCTGTGGACACGGTCACTCCCCTGTGGTCACAGTCAGTCATGCCCCAGTGGACACGGTCACACCCCTGCAGACACAGTCACTCTACTGCGGACACGGTCACTCCCCTGTGGACACGGTCACTCCCCTGCAGACACGGTCACTCCACTGCGGACACGGTCACACCCCTGCAGACACGGTCACACCCCTGCAGACACGGTCACTCCCCTGTGGACACGGTCACTCCCCTGTGGACATGGTCACTCGCCTGTGGTCACGGTTGGTCACTCCCCTGTGGACACGGTCACTCAAATGTGGACTCGGTCACTCCCCTGTGGACATGGTTACTCCCCTGTGGACACAGTCAGCCACTCCCCTGTAGTCATGGTCACTCACGTGTGGACACGGTCACTCCCCTGTGGACATGGTCACTCCCTTGTGGTGATGGTCACTCCTATGTGGACACGGTCATTCCCCATGGACTCGGTCACTCCCCTGTGGTCATGGTCACTCCCCTGTGGACTCGGTCACTCCCCAGTAGACTCGATCACTTCTCTGTGGACTCGGTCACTTCCCTGTGGACTCGGTCACTCCCCTGTGGTCGTGGTCACTTCCCTGTGGATGTGGTCACTCCCTTGGGGACACGGTCACTCCCTTGTGGACATGGTCACTCCCCTGTGGACACGGTCACACGCGTGGACCCGGTCACTCCCCTGTGGACTGGGTCACTCCCCTGTCGACTTGGTCAGTCACCCCCCTATGGACATGATCACTCCCCTGTGGTCACGGCCACTCCCCTGTGGACACGGTCAGTCACTCTCCTGTGGGCATGGTCACTCCCCTGTTGTCATGGTCACTCCCTTGGGGACACGGTCACTCCCCTGTGGAATTGGTCACTCCCCTGTGGACACGGTCACTCCCCTGTGGACACAGTCACTCCCCTGATGGTCATTCCCCTGTGGACACAGTCACTCCCCTGTTGACTGGGTTAGTCACTCCCCTGTTGACTGGGTCAGTCACTCCCCTGTGGACATGGTCACTCCCCTGTAGACATGGTCACTCCCCTGTGGCCACGGTCACTTCCCCTGTGGACACGGTCACTTCTCTGTGGACACGGTCACTCCCCTTGGACTTGGTTACTCTCCTGTGGTCATGGTCACTCCCTTGTGGATACAGTCACTCCCCTGTGGACTTGGTAAGTCACTCCCCTGTGGACTCGGTTACTCTCCTGTGGTCATAGTCACTCCCCTATGGACTCAGTCACTCCCTTTGGACACGGTCACTCCTCTTTGGTCATGGTCACTCCCCTGTTGACATGGTCACTCCACGTTGGTCATGGTCACTCCCCTGTTGACATGGTCACTCCCCTGTGGACACGGTCACTCCCCTGTTGACATGGTCACTCCCCTGTGGTCATGGTCGGTCACTCCCTTTGGTCACGGTCGGTCACTCCCCTGTGGACACAGTCACTCCCCAGTGGTCACGGTCAGTCACTCCCCTGTGGAATCGGTCACTCCCTTGTTGACATGGTCACTCACCTGTGGTCACGGTCGGTCATTCCCCTGTGGTCACAGTCAGTCACTCCCCTGTGGACACGGTCACTCCCCTGTGGTCACAGTCAGTCATGCCCCAGTGGACACGGTCACACCCCTGCAGACACAGTCACTCCCCTGTGGACACGGTCACTCCCCTGCGGACACGGTCACACCCCTGCAGACACGGTCACACCCCTGCAGACACGGTCACTCCCCTGCGGACTCGGTCACACCCCTGCGGACACGGTCACACCCCTGTGGACACGGTCACTCCCCTGTGGACACGGTCACTCCCCTGTGGACATGGTCACTCCCCTGTGGTCACGGTTGGTCACTCCCCTGTGGACACGGTCACTCAAATGTGGACTCGGTCACTCCCCTGTGGACATGGTTACTCCCCTGTGGACACAGTCAGCCACTCCCCTGTAGTCATGGTCACTCACGTGTGGACACGGTCACTCCCCTGTGGACATGGTCACTCCCTTGTGGTGATGGTCACTCCTATGTGGACACGGTCATTCCCCATGGACTCGGTCACTCCCCTGTGGTCATGGTCACTCCCCTGTGGACTCGGTCACTCCCCAGTAGACTCGATCACTTCTCTGTGGACTCGGTCACTTCCCTGTGGACTCGGTCACTCCCCTGTGGTCGTGGTCACTTCCCTGTGGATGTGGTCACTCCCTTGGGGACACGGTCACTCCCTTGTGGACATGGTCACTCCCCTGTGGACACGGTCACACGCGTGGACCCGGTCACTCCCCTGTGGACTGGGTCACTCCCCTGTCGACTTGGTCAGTCACCCCCCTGTGGACATGATCACTCCCCTGTGGTCACGGCCACTCCCCTGTGGACACGGTCAGTCACTCTCCTGTGGGCATGGTCACTCCCCTGTTGTCATGGTCACTCCCTTGGGGACACGGTCACTCCCCTGTGGAATTGGTCACTCCCCTGTGGACATGGTCACTCCCCTGTGGACACAGTCACTCCCCTGATGGTCATTCCCCTGTGGACACAGTCACTCCCCTGTTGACTGGGTTAGTCACTCCCCTGTTGACTGGGTCAGTCACTCCCCTGTGGACATGGTCACTCCCCTGTAGACATGGTCACTCCCCTGTGGTCATGATCACTCCCCTGTTGACTTGGTCAGTCACTCCCCTGTGGACACGGTCACTCCCTTGTGGTCATGGTCACTCCCCTCTGGACACTGCCACTCCCCTGTGGACTCGGTCACTCTCCTGTGGACTCGGTCAATCCCCTGTAGACATGGTCACTCCCCTGTGGTCATGATCACTCCCCTGTTGACTTGGTCAGTCACTCCCCTGTGGACACAGTCAGTCACTCCCCTGTGGTCATGGTCACTCCCCTGTGGACATGGTCACTCTCCTGTGGTCATGGTCATTCTCCTGTGGATACGGTCACTCCCCTGATTGTCATTCCCCTGTTGACTTGGTCAGTCAGTCCCCCGTGGACACGGTCACTACCCTGTGGTCATGGTCACTCCTCTCTGGACATGCTCACTCCCCTGTAGACACGGTCACTTCCCCTGTGGACACGGTCACTTCCCCTGTGGACACAGTCACTTCTCTGTGGACACGGTCACTCCCCTTGGACTTGGTTACTCTCCTGTGGTCATGGTCACTCCCTTGTGGATACAGTCACTCCCCTGTGGACTTGGTAAGTCACTCCCCTGTGGACTCGGTTACTCTCCTGTGGTCATAGTCACTCCCCTATGGACTCAGTCACTCCCTTTGGACACGGTCACTCCTCTTTGGTCATGGTCACTCCCCTGTTGACATGGTCACTCCACTTTGGTCATGGTCACTCCCCTGTTGACATGGTCACTCCCCTGTGGACACGGTCACTCCCCTGTGGACATGGTTACTCCCCTGTGGACACAGTCAGCCACTCCCCTGTAGTCATGGTCACTCACGTGTGGACACGGTCACTCCCCTGTGGACATGGTCACTCCCTTGTGGTGATGGTCACTCCTATGTGGACACGGTCATTCCCCATGGACTTGGTCACTCCCCTGTGGTCATGGTCACTCCCCTGTGGACTCGGTCACTCCCCAGTAGACTCGATCACTTCTCTGTGGACTCGGTCACTTCCCTGTGGACTCGGTCACTCCCCTGTGGTCGTGGTCACTTCCCTGTGGATGTGGTCACTCCCTTGGGGACACGGTCACTCCCTTGTGGACATGGTCACTCCCCTGTGGACACGGTCACACGCGTGGACCCGGTCACTCCCCTGTGGACTGGGTCACTCCCCTGTCGACTTGGTCAGTCACCCCCCTGTGGACATGATCACTCCCCTGTGGTCACGGCCACTCCCCTGTGGACACGGTCAGTCACTCTCCTGTGGGCATGGTCACTCCCCTGTTGTCATGGTCACTCCCTTGGGGACACGGTCACTCCCCTGTGGAATTGGTCACTCCCCTGTGGACATGGTCACTCCCCTGTGGACACAGTCACTCCCCTGATGGTCATTCCCCTGTGGACACAGTCACTCCCCTGTTGACTGGGTTAGTCACTCCCCTGTTGACTGGGTCAGTCACTCCCCTGTGGACATGGTCACTCCCCTGTAGACATGGTCACTCCCCTGTGGTCATGATCACTCCCCTGTTGACTTGGTCAGTCACTCCCCTGTGGACACGGTCACTCCCTTGTGGTCATGGTCACTCCCCTCTGGACACTGCCACTCCCCTGTGGACTCGGTCACTCTCCTGTGGACTCGGTCAATCCCCTGTAGACATGGTCACTCCCCTGTGGTCATGATCACTCCCCTGTTGACTTGGTCAGTCACTCCCCTGTGGACACAGTCAGTCACTCCCCTGTGGTCATGGTCACTCCCCTGTGGACATGGTCACTCTCCTGTGGTCATGGTCATTCTCCTGTGGATACGGTCACTCCCCTGATTGTCATTCCCCTGTTGACTTGGTCAGTCAGTCCCCCGTGGACACGGTCACTACCCTGTGGTCATGGTCACTCCTCTCTGGACATGCTCACTCCCCTGTAGACACGGTCACTTCCCCTGTGGACACGGTCACTTCCCCTGTGGACACAGTCACTTCTCTGTGGACACGGTCACTCCCCTTGGACTTGGTTACTCTCCTGTGGTCATGGTCACTCCCTTGTGGATACAGTCACTCCCCTGTGGACTTGGTAAGTCACTCCCCTGTGGACTCGGTTACTCTCCTGTGGTCATAGTCACTCCCCTATGGACTCAGTCACTCCCTTTGGACACGGTCACTCCTCTTTGGTCATGGTCACTCCCCTGTTGACATGGTCACTCCACTTTGGTCATGGTCACTCCCCTGTTGACATGGTCACTCCCCTGTGGACACGGTCACTCCCCTGTTGACATGGTCACTCCCCTGTGGTCACGGTCGGTCACTCCCTTTGGTCACGGTCGGTCACTCCCCTGTGGACACAGTCACTCCCCAGTGGTCACGGTCAGTCACTCCCCTGTGGAATCGGTCACTCCCTTGTTGACATGGTCACTCACCTGTGGTCACGGTCGGTCATTCCCCTGTGGTCACAGTCAGTCACTCCCCTGTGGACACGGTCACTCCCCTGTGGTCACAGTCAGTCATGCCCCAGTGGACACGGTCACACCCCTGCAGACACAGTCACTCTACTGCGGACACGGTCACTCCCCTGTGGACACGGTCACTCCCCTGCGGACACGGTCACACCCCTGCAGACACAGTCACACCCCTGCAGACACGGTCACTCCCCTGCGGACTCGGTCACACCCCTGCGGACACGGTCACACCCCTGTGGACACGGTCACTCCCCTGTGGACACGGTCACTCCCCTGTGGACATGGTCACTCCCCTGTGGTCACGGTTGGTCACTCCCCTGTGGACACGGTCACTCAAATGTGGACTCGGTCACTCCCCTGTGGACATGGTTACTCCCCTGTGGACACAGTCAGCCACTCCCCTGTAGTCATGGTCACTCACGTGTGGACACGGTCACTCCCCTGTGGACATGGTCACTCCCTTGTGGTGATGGTCACTCCTATGTGGACACGGTCATTCCCCATGGACTCGGTCACTCCCCTGTGGTCATGGTCACTCCCCTGTGGACTCGGTCACTCCCCAGTAGACTCGATCACTTCTCTGTGGACTCGGTCACTCCCCTGTGGTCGTGGTCACTTCCCTGTGGACGTGGTTACTCCCTTGGGGACACAGTCACTCCCTTGTGGACATGGTCACTCCCCTGTGGACACGGTCACACGCGTGGACCCGGTCACTCCCCTGTGGACTGGGTCACTCCCCTGTCGACTTGGTCAGTCACCCCCCTGTGGACATGATCACTCCCCTGTGGTCACGGCCACTCCCCTGTGGACACGGTCAGTCACTCTCCTGTGGGCATGGTCACTCCCCTGTTGTCATGGTCACTCCCTTGGGGACACGGTCACTCCCCTGTGGAATTGGTCACTCCCCTGTGGACATGGTCACTCCCCTGTGGACACAGTCACTCCCCTGATGGTCATTCCCCTGTGGACACAGTCACTCCCCTGTTGACTGGGTTAGTCACTCCCCTGTTGACTGGGTCAGTCACTCCCCTGTGGACATGGTCACTCCCCTGTAGACATGGTCACTCCCCTGTGGTCATGATCACTCCCCTGTTGACTTGGTCAGTCACTCCCCTGTGGACACGGTCACTCCCTTATGGTCATGGTCACTCCCCTCTGGACACTGCCACTCCCCTGTGGACTCGGTCACTCTCCTGTGGACTCGGTCAATCCCCTGTTGTCATGGTCACTCCCTTCGGGACACGTACACTCCCCGTGTATTTGGTCACTCCCCTGTGGACACAGTCAGTCACTCCCCTGTGGACACGGTCACTCCCCTGTGGTCATGGTCACTCCCCTGTGGACACGGTCACTCCCCTGTGGACACGGTCACTCCCCTGATGGTCATTCCCCCGTGGATATGGTCACTCCACTGATGGTCACTCCCCTGTGGACACAATCACTCCCCTGTTGACTTGGTCAGTCACTCCCCTGTGGACACGTTTACTTCCTTGTGGTTATGGTCACTCCCCTCTGGACACGGTCACTCCGCTGTGGACATGGTCCCTCCCCCGTGGTCATGGTCACTCCCCTCTGGGCATGGTCACTCCCCTGTGGGCACGGTCACTCCCCTGTGGGCACAGTCACTTCCCTGTTGTCATGGTCACTCCCTTGGGGAGACGGTCACTGCCCTGTGTAATTGGTCACTCACCTGTGGACATGGTCAGTCACTTGCTTGTGGTCATGGTCACTCCCCTGTGGACATGGTCACTCTCCTGTGGTCATCGTCATTCTCCTGTGGACATGGTCACTCCCCTGATTGTCATTCCCCTGTGGATACGGTCACTCCCCTGTGGACACAGTCACTTCCCTGTGGACACAGTCACTCCCCTGTTGACTTGGTCAGTCACTCCCCTGTGGACACGGTCACTACCCTGTGGTCATGGTCACTCCCCTCTGGACACGCTCACTCCCCTGTAGACATGGTCACTTCCCCTGTGGACACAGTCACTTCCCTGTGGTCACGGTCACTCCCCTGTGGACACACCCACCTGTGGACATGGTCAGTCCGCTTTGGAAATGGTCCCTCCCCTGTGGACATGGTCACTCCCCTGTGGACATGGTCACTCCCCTGTGGACATGGTCACACCCTTGTGGACTTGATCATTCCCCTGTGGTCACGGCCACTCCCCTGTGGACTCGGTCACTCCCCTGTGGACTCGGTCACTCCCCTGTGGTCATGGTCACTCAACTGTGGGCATGGTAACTCCCCTGTGTACTTGGTCACTCCCCTGTGGTCATGGTCACTCCCCTGTGGACACGGTCACATCCCTGTTGTCATGGTCACTCCCTTCGGGACACGGTCACTCCCTTGTGAACGTGGTCACACCCCTGTGGGGATGGTCACTCCCCTATGGGCTTGTCCACTCCACTGTGGACTCAGTCACTCCCCTGTGGACATGGTCACTCCCCTGTTGTCATGGTCACTCCCCTGTGGACTTGGTCAGTCACTCCCCTGTGGACACGGCCACTTCCCTGTGGACATGGTCACTCCCCTGTGGACACACCCACCTGTGGACACGGTCAGTCCACTTTGGAAATGGTCCCTCCCCTGTGGACATGGTCACTCCACTGTGGACATGGTCACTCCACTGTGGACATGGTCACTCCCCTGCGATCCCGGTAACACCCCTGTGGTCATAGTCGCTTCCCTGTGGGCACGGTCACTCCCCTGTGGTCATGGTCACTCCCCTGTGGACATGGTCACTTCCCTGTGGACACGGTCACACCCCTGTTGTCATGGTAACTCCCTTCGGGACACGGTCCCTCCCTTGTGAACATGGTCACTCCCCTGTGGGGATGGTCAATCCCATGTGGACACGGTCACTCCCCTGTGGACACGGTCACTCCCCTGTGGAACTCGGTCACTCCCCTGTGGACACGGTCATTCCCCTGTGGATTCGGTCACTCCCCTGTGGACATGGTCAGTCACTCCCCTGTGGACACAGTCACTCCCCTGTGGACTCGGTCACACCCCTGTTGTCATGGTCACTCCCTTGGGGACACGGTCACACCCCTGTGGTATTGGTCACTCCCCTGTGGTCACAGTCACTCCCCTGTGGACATGGTCACTCCCCTGTGGGCACGGTCACTCCCCTGATGGTCATTCCCCTGTGGATACGGTCACTCCACAGATGGTCACTCCCGTATGGACACGGTCACTCCCCTGTTGACTTGGTCAGTCACTCTCCTGTGGACACGGCCACTCCCCTGTAGTCATGGTCACTCCCTTGGGGACACAGTCACGCCCCTATGGAGTTGGTCACACCGTACGGAATTGGTCACTCAACTGTGGTCATGGTCACTCCCCTGTGGTCATGGTCATTCCCCTGTGGATACGGTCACTCCACAGATGGTCACTCCCATGTGGACATGGTCACTCCCCTGTTGACTTGGTCAGTCACTCCCCTGTGGACACGGTCACTCCCCTGTGGTCATGGTCACTCCCCTGTTGACATGGTCACTCCGTTGGGGACACGGTCACTCCCCTGTGGAGTTGGTCACTCCCCTATGGAATTTGTCACTCCCCTGTGGTCATGGTCATTCCCCTGTGGACACGGTCACTCCCTTGATGGTCATTCCCCTGTGGATACAGTCACTCCACTGATGGTCACTCCAGTGTGGACATGGTCACTCCCCTGTGGGCATGGTCACTACCCTGTGGTCACGGTTACTCCCCTGTGGTCATGGTCACTCCTCTGTGAGCTTGGTCACTCCTCTGTGGACACAATCACTTCCCTGTGGACACGGTCACTCCCCTGTGGACACGGGCACTCCCCTTTGGGCACGGTCAATCACCTGTTGTCATGGTCTCTCCCTTCGGGACACGGTCACTCCCTTGTGGAGATGGTCACTCCCCTGTGGACACGGTCACTCCCCTGTGAACGCAGTCACTCCCCTGTGGTCACAGTCACGCCCTTGTGGTCACGGTCACTCTCCTGTGGACATGGTCACTCCCTTGTGGACACGGTCACTCCCCTGTTGTCATGGTCACTCCCCTGTGGACACAGTCACTTCCTTGTGGACACGGTCACACTCCCGTTGTCATGGTCACTCCCTTGGGGACACGGTCACTCCCCTGTGGATACGGCCACTCCCCTATGGTCACAGTCACTCCCCTGTGCACCTGGTCACTCACCTGTGGGCATGGTCACCCCCTTGTGGTCATGGTCACCCCCTTGTGGTCATGGTCACTCCCCTGTGGTCACGGCCACTCCCCTGTGGACACGGTCACACCCCTGTTGTCATGGTCACTCCCTTCGGGACATGGTCACTCCCCATGGACTCCCCTGTGGTCACAGTCACTCCCCTGTGGTCACAGTCACTCCCGTGTGGATACGGTCACTCCCCTGTGGACTCGATCAGTCACTCCCCTGTGGACACAATCACTTCCCTGTGGACGCGGTCACACCCCCGATGTCATGGTCACTCCCTTGGGGACCCGGTCACTCCCCTCTGGAATTGGTCACTCCCCTGTGGACACGGCCACTCTCCTATGGTCACGGTCACTCCCCTCTGGACCTGGTCACTCACCTGTGGGCATGGTCACCCCCTTGTGGTCATGGCCATTCCCCTGTGGTCACGGCCACTTCCCTGTGGACATGGTCACTCCCCTGTCGACACGGTCACTCGCCTGTTGTTATTGTCACTCTCCTGGGGACACGGTCAGTCCCCTGTGGAATTGGTCACTCCCTTGTGGTCATCGTCGCTCACCTGTGGACATGGTCACTCCCCTGTGGTCATGGTCACTCCCTCTGGACATGCTCACTCCCTTGTGGTCATGGTCACTCCCCTGTGGACATGGCCACTCCCCTGTGGTCACAGTCACTCCCCTGTGGACATGGTCACACCCCTGTGGTAATGGTCACTCCCTCTGGACACGCTCACACCCTTGTGCTCATGGTCACTACCCTGTGGATACGGTCACTCCCCTGTGGACATGGTCACTCCCCTGTGGACATGGTCAATCCCCTGTGGACACGCTCACTCCCTTGTGGTCATGGTCACACTTCTGTGGACACTGTCACTCTCCTGCTGACTTGGTCAGTAACTCCCCTGTGGGCACCGTCACTCCTCTGTGGGCACGGTCACTCCCCTGTGGACATGGTCACACCCCTGTTGTCATGGTCACTCCCTTCGGGACACGGTCACTCCCCATGGACTCTGTCACTCCCTTGTGGTCATGGTCACTCCCCTGTGGACACGGTCACTCTCCTGTGGACACGGTCACTCTCCTGTGGACATGGTCACTCTCCTGTGGTCATGGTCACTCCCCTGTGGACACGGTCACTCCCCTGTGGACATGGGCACTCTCCTGTGAACATGGACACTCCCCTGTGGACACGGTCACTCTCCTGTGGACACGGTCACTCCTCTGTGGGCTTGGTCACTCCCCTGTGGACTCAGTCAGTCAACCCCCTGTGGACACAGTCACTTCCCTGTGGACACGGTCACTCCCCTATGGACACGGGCACTCCCCTTTGGGCACGGTCACTCACATGTTGTCATGGTCACTCCCTTCGGGACACGGTCACTCCCCTGTGGACATGGCCACTCCCCTGTGGACCTGGTCACTCCCCTGTGGTCATGGCCATTCCCCTGTGGACACAGTCACTCCCCTGATGGTCATTCCCCTGTGGATATGGTCACTCACTGATGGTCACTCCCGTGTGGACATGGTCACTCCCCTGTTGACTTGGTCAGTCACTCCCCTGTGGACAGGGTCACTCTCTTGTGGTCATGGTCACTCCCCTCTGGACACAGTCACTCCCCTGTGGACACAGTCACTCCCTTGTGGTCACGGTTACTCCCCTGTGGACATGGTCACTCTCCTGTGGGCATGGTCACTCCCCTGAGGACACGGTCACTGCCCAATGGGCTTGTCCACTCCACTGTGGACTCGGTCACTCCCATGTTGTCATGGTCACTCCCCTGTGGACACAGTCACTCCCCTGTGGACTCGTTCAGTCACTCCCCTGTGGACACAGTCACTTCCCTGTGGACATGGTCACACCCCCGTTGTCATGGTCACTCCCCTGTGGACACGGCCACTCCCTTATGGTCACGCTCACTCCCCTGTGGACACAGTCACTCCCATGTGGACACGGTCACACCCCTATGGACCTGGTCACTCACCTGTGGGCATGATCACCCCCTTGTGGTCATGGCCATTCCCCTGAGGTCACGGCCACTCCCCTGTGGACATGGTCACTCCCCTGTCGACACGGTCACTCGCCTGTTGTCATTGTCACTCTACTGGGGACACGGTCAGTCCCCTATGAAATTGGTCACTCCCTTGTGGTCATGGTCACTCCCCTGTGGACATGGCCACTCCCCTGTGGTCACAGTCACTCCCTGTGGACACGGTCACTCCCCTGTGGGCACAGTCACGCCCTCTGGACACGCTCACTCCCTTGTGGTCATGGTCACTGCCCTCTGGACATGGTCACTCCCCTGTGGACACAGTCACTCCCCTGTGGACACGGTCACTCCCCTGTGGACACGGTCACTCCCCTGTGGACACGGTCACTCCCCTGTGGTCATGGTTGTTCCCCTGTGGACACAGTCACTCCCCTGATGGTCATTCCCCTGTGGATACGGTCACTCCACTGATGGTCACTCCCCTGTGGACACGGTCACTCCCCTGTGGGCACAGACACTCCCTCTGGACACGCTCACTTCCTTGTGGTCATGGTCACTCCCCTCTGGACATGGTCACTCCCCTGTGGTCACAGTCACTCCCCTGTGGACTCGATCAGTCACTCCCCTATGGACACAGTCACACACCTATGGACCTGGTCACCCCCTTGTGGTCATGGCCATTGCCCTGTGGACACGGCCACTCCCCTGTGGACATGGTCACTCCCCTGTTGACATGGTCACTCCCCTGTTGTCATTGTCACTCCCCTGGGGACACAGTCAGTCCCCTGAGGAATTGGTCACTCCCTAGTGGTCATGGTCACTCCCCTGTGGGCACGGTCACACCCATGTGGTCATGGTCACTCCCTCAGGACACGCTCACTCCCTTGTGATCATGGTCACTCCCCTGTGGACATGGCCACTCCCCTGTGGTCATTGTTACTCTCCTGTGGTCATGGTCACTCCCCTGTGGACATCGTCACTCCCCTGTGGACAGGGTCAGTCACTCTCCTGTGGACACAGTCACTCCCCTGTTGTCACTATCACTCCCTTGGGGACATGGCCACTCCCCTGTGGTCACAGTCACTCCCCTGTGGACACGGTCACACCCCTGTGGTCATGGTCACTCCCTCTGGACACGCTCACTCCCTTGTGGTCATGGTCACTCCCCTCTGGACATGGTCACTCCCCTGTGGACATTGTCACTTCCGTGTGGTCATGGTCAATCCCATGTGGACACGGTCACTCCCCTGTGGACTTGGTCAGTCACTTCCCTGTGGACACCGTCATTTCCCTGTGGACATGGTCACTCCCCTGTGGACCCGGTCACTCCCCTGTGGACCCGGTCACTCCCCTGTCGACACGGTCACTCGCCTGTTGTCATTGTCACTCCCCGGGGGACACGGTCAGTCCCCTGTGGAATTGGTCACTCCCTTGTGGTCATGGTCACTCCCCTGTGGTCACAGTCACTCCCCTATGGACACGGTCACTCCCCTGTGGGCACAGTCACTCCCTCTGGACACGCTCACTCCCTTGTGGTCATGGTCACTCCCCTCTGGACATGGTCACTCCCTTGTGGACACGGTCACTCCCCTGTGGACACGGTCACTCCCCTGTGGGCACAGTCACTCCCTCTGGACACGCTCACTTCCTTGTGGTCATGGTCACTCCCCTCTGGACATGGTCACTCCCCTGTGGTCACAGTCACTCCCCTGTGGACTCGATCAGTCACTCCCCTGTGGACACAGTCACTCCCCTATGGACACGGTCACACACCTATGGACCTGGTCACCCCCTTGTGGTCATGGCCATTGCCCTGTGGACACGGCCACTCCCCTGTGGACATGGTCACTCCCCTGTTGACATGTTCACTCCCCTGTTGTCATTGTCACTCCCCTGGGGACACAGTCAGTCCCCTGAGGAATTGGTCACTCCCTAGTGGTCATGGTCACTCCCCTGTGGGCACGGTCACACCCATGTGGTCATGGTCACTCCCTCTGGACACGCTCACTCCCTTGTGGTCATGGTCACTCCCCTGTGGGCATTGTCACTCCCGTGTGGTCATGGTCAATCCCCTGTGGACACGGTCACTCTCCTGTGGACACGGTCCCTCCCCTGTGGACTTGGTCAGTCACTTCCCTGTGGACACAGTCACTTCCCTGTGGACACGGTCACTTCCCTGTGGACATGGTCACTCCCCTGTGGTCATGGTCGTTCCCCTGTGGACACAGTCACTCCCCTGATGGTCATTCCCCTGTGGATACGGTCACTCCACTGATGGTCACTCCCATGTGGACATGGTCACACCCCTGTTGTCATGGTCACTCCCTTGGGGACACAGTCACTCCCCTCTGGAATTGGTCACTCCCCTGTGGACATGGCCACTCCCCTGTGGTCATTGTCACTCTCCTGTGGTCATGGTCACTCCCCTGTGGACATCGTCACTCCCCTGTGGACAGGGTCAGTCACTCTCCTGTGGACACAGTCACTCCCCTGTTGTCACTATCACTCCCTTGGGGACATGGCCACTCCCCTGTGGTCACAGTCACTCCCCTGTGGACTCGTTCAGTCACTCCCCTGTGGACACAGTCACTTCCCTGTGGACATGGTCACACCCCCGTTGTCATGGTCACTCCCCTGTGGACACGGCCACTCCCTTATGGTCACGCTCACTCCCCTGTGGACACAGTCACTCCCATGTGGACACGGTCACACCCCTATGGACCTGGTCACTCACCTGTGGGCATGATCACCCCCTTGTGGTCATGGCCATTCCCCTGAGGTCACGGCCACTCCCCTGTGGACATGGTCACTCCCCTGTCGACACGGTCACTCGCCTGTTGTCATTGTCACTCTACTGGGGACACGGTCAGTCCCCTATGAAATTGGTCACTCCCTTGTGGTCATGGTCACTCCCCTGTGGACATGGCCACTCCCCTGTGGTCACAGTCACTCCCTGTGGACACGGTCACTCCCCTGTGGGCACAGTCACGCCCTCTGGACACGCTCACTCCCTTGTGGTCATGGTCACTGCCCTCTGGACATGGTCACTCCCCTGTGGACACAGTCACTCCCCTGTGGACACGGTCACTCCCCTGTGGACACGGTCACTCCCCTGTGGACACGGTCACTCCCCTGTGGTCATGGTTGTTCCCCTGTGGACACAGTCACTCCCCTGATGGTCATTCCCCTGTGGATACGGTCACTCCACTGATGGTCACTCCCCTGTGGACACGGTCACTCCCCTGTGGGCACAGACACTCCCTCTGGACACGCTCACTTCCTTGTGGTCATGGTCACTCCCCTCTGGACATGGTCACTCCCCTGTGGTCACAGTCACTCCCCTGTGGACTCGATCAGTCACTCCCCTATGGACACAGTCACACACCTATGGACCTGGTCACCCCCTTGTGGTCATGGCCATTGCCCTGTGGACACGGCCACTCCCCTGTGGACATGGTCACTCCCCTGTTGACATGGTCACTCCCCTGTTGTCATTGTCACTCCCCTGGGGACACAGTCAGTCCCCTGAGGAATTGGTCACTCCCTAGTGGTCATGGTCACTCCCCTGTGGGCACGGTCACACCCATGTGGTCATGGTCACTCCCTCAGGACACGCTCACTCCCTTGTGATCATGGTCACTCCCCTGTGGACATGGCCACTCCCCTGTGGTCATTGTTACTCTCCTGTGGTCATGGTCACTCCCCTGTGGACATCGTCACTCCCCTGTGGACAGGGTCAGTCACTCTCCTGTGGACACAGTCACTCCCCTGTTGTCACTATCACTCCCTTGGGGACATGGCCACTCCCCTGTGGTCACAGTCACTCCCCTGTGGACACGGTCACACCCCTGTGGTCATGGTCACTCCCTCTGGACACGCTCACTCCCTTGTGGTCATGGTCACTCCCCTCTGGACATGGTCACTCCCCTGTGGACATTGTCACTTCCGTGTGGTCATGGTCAATCCCATGTGGACACGGTCACTCCCCTGTGGACTTGGTCAGTCACTTCCCTGTGGACACCGTCATTTCCCTGTGGACATGGTCACTCCCCTGTGGACCCGGTCACTCCCCTGTGGACCCGGTCACTCCCCTGTCGACACGGTCACTCGCCTGTTGTCATTGTCACTCCCCGGGGGACACGGTCAGTCCCCTGTGGAATTGGTCACTCCCTTGTGGTCATGGTCACTCCCCTGTGGTCACAGTCACTCCCCTATGGACACGGTCACTCCCCTGTGGGCACAGTCACTCCCTCTGGACACGCTCACTCCCTTGTGGTCATGGTCACTCCCCTCTGGACATGGTCACTCCCTTGTGGACACGGTCACTCCCCTGTGGACACGGTCACTCCCCTGTGGGCACAGTCACTCCCTCTGGACACGCTCACTTCCTTGTGGTCATGGTCACTCCCCTCTGGACATGGTCACTCCCCTGTGGTCACAGTCACTCCCCTGTGGACTCGATCAGTCACTCCCCTGTGGACACAGTCACTCCCCTATGGACACGGTCACACACCTATGGACCTGGTCACCCCCTTGTGGTCATGGCCATTGCCCTGTGGACACGGCCACTCCCCTGTGGACATGGTCACTCCCCTGTTGACATGTTCACTCCCCTGTTGTCATTGTCACTCCCCTGGGGACACAGTCAGTCCCCTGAGGAATTGGTCACTCCCTAGTGGTCATGGTCACTCCCCTGTGGGCACGGTCACACCCATGTGGTCATGGTCACTCCCTCTGGACACGCTCACTCCCTTGTGGTCATGGTCACTCCCCTGTGGGCATTGTCACTCCCGTGTGGTCATGGTCAATCCCCTGTGGACACGGTCACTCTCCTGTGGACACGGTCCCTCCCCTGTGGACTTGGTCAGTCACTTCCCTGTGGACACAGTCACTTCCCTGTGGACACGGTCACTTCCCTGTGGACATGGTCACTCCCCTGTGGTCATGGTCGTTCCCCTGTGGACACAGTCACTCCCCTGATGGTCATTCCCCTGTGGATACGGTCACTCCACTGATGGTCACTCCCATGTGGACATGGTCACACCCCTGTTGTCATGGTCACTCCCTTGGGGACACAGTCACTCCCCTCTGGAATTGGTCACTCCCCTGTGGACATGGCCACTCCCCTGTGGTCATTGTCACTCTCCTGTGGTCATGGTCACTCCCCTGTGGACATCGTCACTCCCCTGTGGACAGGGTCAGTCACTCTCCTGTGGACACAGTCACTCCCCTGTTGTCACTATCACTCCCTTGGGGACATGGCCACTCCCCTGTGGTCACAGTCACTCCCCTGTGGACACGGTCACACCCCTGTGGTCATGGTCACTCCCTCTGGACACGCTCACTCCCTTGTGGTCATGGTCACTCCCCTCTGGACATGGTCACTCCCCTGTGGACATTGTCACTCCCGTGTGGTCATGGTCAATCCCATGTGGACACGGTCACTCCCCTGTGGACTTGGTCAGTCATTCCCCTGTGGACTTGGTCAGTCACTTCCCTGTGGACATGGTCACTCCCCTGTGGACCCGGTCACTCCCCTGTGGACCCGGTCACTCCCCTGTCGACACGGTCACTCGCCTGTTGTCATTGTCACTCCCCTGGGGACACGGTCAGTCCCCTGTGGAATTGGTCACTCCCCTGTGGTCATGGTCACTCCCCTGTGGACATGGCCACTCCCCTGTGGTCACAGTCACTCCCCTATGGACACGGTCACTCCCCTGTGGGCACAGTCACTCCCTCTGGACACGCTCACTCCCTTGTGGTCATGGTCACTCCCCTCTGGACATGGTCACTCCCTTGTGGACACGGTCACTCCCCTGTGGACACGGTCACTCCCCTGTGGGCACAGTCACTCCCTCTGGACACGCTCACTTCCTTGTGGTCATGGTCACTCCCCTCTGGACATGGTCACTCCCCTGTGGTCACAGTCACTCCCCTGTGGACTCGATCAGTCACTCCCCTGTGGACACAGTCACTCCCCTATGGACACGGTCACACACCTATGGACCTGGTCACCCCCTTGTGGTCATGGCCATTGCCCTGTGGACACGGCCACTCCCCTGTGGACATGTTCACTCCCCTGTTGTCATTGTCACTCCCCTGGGGACACAGTCAGTCCCCTGAGGAATTGGTCACTCCCTAGTGGTCATGGTCACTCCCCTGTGGGCACGGTCACACCAATGTGGTCATGGTCACTCCCTCTGGACACGCTCACTCCCTTGTGGTCATGGTCACTCCCCTGTGGACATTGTCACTCCCGTGTGGTCATGGTCAATCCCCTGTGGACACGGTCACTCTCCTGTGGACACGGTCACTCCCCTGTGGACTTGGTCAGTCACTTCCCTGTGGACACAGTCACTTCCCTGTGGACATGGTCACTCCCCTGTGGTCATGGTCATTCCCCTGTGGACACAGTCAATCCCCTGATGGTCATTCCCCTGTGGATATGGTTACTCCACTGATGGTCACTCCCATGTGGACATGGTCACACCCCTGTTGTCATGGTCACTCCCTTGGGGACACGGTCACTCCCATGTGGACACGGTCACAGCCCTATGAACCTGGTCACTCACCTGTGGGCATGGTCACCCCCTTGTGGTCATGGCCATTTCCCTGAGGTCACGGCCACTCCCCTGTCGACACGGTCACTCGCCTGTTGTCACTGTCACTCCCCTGGGGACACGGTCAGTCCCCTATGCAATTGGTCACTCCCTTGTGGTCATGGTCACTCCCCTGTGGACACGGTCACTCCCCTGTGGACACGGTCACTCCCCTGTGGACATGGCCACTCCCCTGTGGTCACAGTCACTCCTCTGTGGACACGGTCACTCCCCTGTGGGCACAGTCACTCCCTCTGTATACGCTCACTCCCTTGTGGTCATGGTCACTCCCCTCTGGACACGGTCACTCCCCTGTGGACACGGTCACTCCCCTGTGGACATGGCCACTCCCCTGTGGTCACAGTCACTCCCCTGCGGACACGGTCACACCCCTGTGGGCACAGTCACTCCCTCTGGACACGCTAACTCCCTTGTGGTAATGGTCACTCCCCTGTGGACACGGTCACTCCTCTGTGGACACGGTCACTCCCCTGTGGGCACAATCACTCCCTCTGGACACGCTCACTCCCTTGTGGTCATGGTCACTCCGCTCTGGACACGGTCACACACCTATGGACCTGGTCACTCCCCTGTGGGCATGGTCACCCCCTTGTGGTCATGGCCATTGCCCTGTGGACACGGCCACTCCCCTGTGGACATGGTCACTCCCCTGTTGACATGTTCACTCCCCTGTTGTCATTGTCACTCCCCTGGGGACACAGTCAGTCCCCTGAGAAATTGGTCAATCCCTAGTGGTCATGGTCACTCCCCTGTGGACACGGTCACACCCATGTGGTCATGGTCACTCCCTCTGGACACGCTCACTCCCTAGTGGTCATGGTCACTCCTATGTGGGCACGGTCACACCCATGTGATCATGGTCACTCCCTCTGGACACGCTCACTCCCTTGTGGTCATGGTCACTCCCCTCTGGACACGGTCACTCACCTGTGGACATGGTCACACCCCTGTGGTCATGGTCACTCCCCTCTGGACACGCTCACTCCCTTGTGGTCATGATCACTCCCCTCTGGACACAGTCACTCCCCTGTGGACATGGTCACTCCCCTGTGGACATGGTCACTCTCCTGTGGAGATGGTCACTCCCATGTGGACACAGTCACTCCCTTGTGGTCACGGTTACTCCCCTGTGGACATGGTCACTCCCCTGTGGACATGGTCACTCCCTTGGGAACATGGTCACTCCCTTGGGGACATGGTCACTCCCATGTGGACACGGTCACAGCCCTATGAACCTGGTCACTCACCTGTGGGCATGGTCACCCCCTTGTGGTCATGGCCATTCCCCTGAGGTCACAGTCACTCCCCTGTGGACACGGTCACTCCCCTGTGGGCACAATCACTCCCTCTGGACATGCTCACTCCCTTGTGGTCATGGTCACTCCCCTCTGGACACGGTCACACACCTATGGACCTGGTCACTCCCCTGTGGGCATGGTCACCCCCTTGTGGTCATGGCCATTGCCCTGTGGACACGGCCACTCCCTGTGGACATGGTCACTCCCCTGTTGTCATTGTCACTCCCCTGGGGACACGGTCACTTCCCTGTGGACTCGGTCACTCACCAGTGGTCATGGTCACTCCTATGTGGGCACGGTCACACCCATGTGGTCATGGTCACTCCCTCTGGACACGCTCACTCCCTTGTGATCATGGTCACTCCCCTCTGGACATGGTCACTCCCCTGTGGACATTGTCACTTCCGTGTGGTCATGGTCAATCCCATGTGGACACGGTCACTCCCCTGTGGACTTGGTCAGTCACTTCCCTGTGGACACCGTCATTTCCCTGTGGACATGGTCACTCCCCTGTGGACCCGGTCACTCCCCTGTGGACCCGGTCACTCCCCTGTCGACACGGTCACTCGCCTGTTGTCATTGTCACTCCCCGGGGGACACGGTCAGTCCCCTGTGGAATTGGTCACTCCCTTGTGGTCATGGTCACTCCCCTGTGGTCACAGTCACTCCCCTATGGACACGGTCACTCCCCTGTGGGCACAGTCACTCCCTCTGGACACGCTCACTCCCTTGTGGTCATGGTCACTCCCCTCTGGACATGGTCACTCCCTTGTGGACACGGTCACTCCCCTGTGGACACGGTCACTCCCCTGTGGGCACAGTCACTCCCTCTGGACACGCTCACTTCCTTGTGGTCATGGTCACTCCCCTCTGGACATGGTCACTCCCCTGTGGTCACAGTCACTCCCCTGTGGACTCGATCAGTCACTCCCCTGTGGACACAGTCACTCCCCTATGGACACGGTCACACACCTATGGACCTGGTCACCCCCTTGTGGTCATGGCCATTGCCCTGTGGACACGGCCACTCCCCTGTGGACATGGTCACTCCCCTGTTGACATGTTCACTCCCCTGTTGTCATTGTCACTCCCTTGGGGACACAGTCAGTCCCCTGAGGAATTGGTCACTCCCTAGTGGTCATGGTCACTCCCCTGTGGGCACGGTCACACCCATGTGGTCATGGTCACTCCCTCTGGACACGCTCACTCCCTTGTGGTCATGGTCACTCCCCTGTGGGCATTGTCACTCCCGTGTGGTCATGGTCAATCCCCTGTGGACACGGTCACTCTCCTGTGGACACGGTCCCTCCCCTGTGGACTTGGTCAGTCACTTCCCTGTGGACACAGTCACTTCCCTGTGGACACGGTCACTTCCCTGTGGACATGGTCACTCCCCTGTGGTCATGGTCATTCCCCTGTGGACACAGTCACTCCCCTGATGGTCATTCCCCTGTGGATACGGTCACTCCACTGATGGTCACTCCCATGTGGACATGGTCACACCCCTGTTGTCATGGTCACTCCCTTGGGGACACAGTCACTCCCCTCTGGAATTGGTCACTCCCCTGTGGACATGGCCACTCCCCTGTGGTCATTGTCACTCTCCTGTGGTCATGGTCACTCCCCTGTGGACATCGTCACTCCCCTGTGGACAGGGTCAGTCACTCTCCTGTGGACACAGTCACTCCCCTGTTGTCACTATCACTCCCTTGGGGACATGGCCACTCCCCTGTGGTCACAGTCACTCCCCTGTGGACACGGTCACACCCCTGTGGTCATGGTCACTCCCTCTGGACACGCTCACTCCCTTGTGGTCATGGTCACTCCCCTCTGGACATGGTCACTCCCCTGTGGACATTGTCACTCCCGTGTGGTCATGGTCAATCCCATGTGGACACGGTCACTCCCCTGTGGACTTGGTCAGTCATTCCCCTGTGGACTTGGTCAGTCACTTCCCTGTGGACATGGTCACTCCCCTGTGGACCCGGTCACTCCCCTGTGGACCCGGTCACTCCCCTGTCGACACGGTCACTCGCCTGTTGTCATTGTCACTCCCCTGGGGACACGGTCAGTCCCCTGTGGAATTGGTCACTCCCCTGTGGTCATGGTCACTCCCCTGTGGACATGGCCACTCCCCTGTGGTCACAGTCACTCCCCTATGGACACGGTCACTCCCCTGTGGGCACAGTCACTCCCTCTGGACACGCTCACTCCCTTGTGGTCATGGTCACTCCCCTCTGGACATGGTCACTCCCTTGTGGACACGGTCACTCCCCTGTGGACACGGTCACTCCCCTGTGGGCACAGTCACTCCCTCTGGACACGCTCACTTCCTTGTGGTCATGGTCACTCCCCTCTGGACATGGTCACTCCCCTGTGGTCACAGTCACTCCCCTGTGGACTCGATCAGTCACTCCCCTGTGGACACAGTCACTCCCCTATGGACACGGTCACACACCTATGGACCTGGTCACCCCCTTGTGGTCATGGCCATTGCCCTGTGGACACGGCCACTCCCCTGTGGACATGTTCACTCCCCTGTTGTCATTGTCACTCCCCTGGGGACACAGTCAGTCCCCTGAGGAATTGGTCACTCCCTAGTGGTCATGGTCACTCCCCTGTGGGCACGGTCACACCAATGTGGTCATGGTCACTCCCTCTGGACACGCTCACTCCCTTGTGGTCATGGTCACTCCCCTGTGGACATTGTCACTCCCGTGTGGTCATGGTCAATCCCCTGTGGACACGGTCACTCTCCTGTGGACACGGTCACTCCCCTGTGGACTTGGTCAGTCACTTCCCTGTGGACACAGTCACTTCCCTGTGGACATGGTCACTCCCCTGTGGTCATGGTCATTCCCCTGTGGACACAGTCAATCCCCTGATGGTCATTCCCCTGTGGATATGGTTACTCCACTGATGGTCACTCCCATGTGGACATGGTCACACCCCTGTTGTCATGGTCACTCCCTTGGGGACACGGTCACTCCCATGTGGACACGGTCACAGCCCTATGAACCTGGTCACTCACCTGTGGGCATGGTCACCCCCTTGTGGTCATGGCCATTTCCCTGAGGTCACGGCCACTCCCCTGTCGACACGGTCACTCGCCTGTTGTCACTGTCACTCCCCTGGGGACACGGTCAGTCCCCTATGCAATTGGTCACTCCCTTGTGGTCATGGTCACTCCCCTGTGGACACGGTCACTCCCCTGTGGACACGGTCACTCCCCTGTGGACATGGCCACTCCCCTGTGGTCACAGTCACTCCTCTGTGGACACGGTCACTCCCCTGTGGGCACAGTCACTCCCTCTGTATACGCTCACTCCCTTGTGGTCATGGTCACTCCCCTCTGGACACGGTCACTCCCCTGTGGACACGGTCACTCCCCTGTGGACATGGCCACTCCCCTGTGGTCACAGTCACTCCCCTGCGGACACGGTCACACCCCTGTGGGCACAGTCACTCCCTCTGGACACGCTAACTCCCTTGTGGTAATGGTCACTCCCCTGTGGACACGGTCACTCCTCTGTGGACACGGTCACTCCCCTGTGGGCACAATCACTCCCTCTGGACACGCTCACTCCCTTGTGGTCATGGTCACTCCCCTCTGGACACGGTCACACACCTATGGACCTGGTCACTCCCCTGTGGGCATGGTCACCCCCTTGTGGTCATGGCCATTGCCCTGTGGACACGGCCACTCCCCTGTGGACATGGTCACTCCCCTGTTGACATGTTCACTCCCCTGTTGTCATTGTCACTCCCCTGGGGACACAGTCAGTCCCCTGAGAAATTGGTCAATCCCTAGTGGTCATGGTCACTCCCCTGTGGACACGGTCACACCCATGTGGTCATGGTCACTCCCTCTGGACACGCTCACTCCCTAGTGGTCATGGTCACTCCTATGTGGGCACGGTCACACCCATGTGATCATGGTCACTCCCTCTGGACACGCTCACTCCCTTGTGGTCATGGTCACTCCCCTCTGGACACGGTCACTCACCTGTGGACATGGTCACACCCCTGTGGTCATGGTCACTCCCCTCTGGACACGCTCACTCCCTTGTGGTCATGATCACTCCCCTCTGGACACAGTCACTCCCCTGTGGACATGGTCACTCCCCTGTGGACATGGTCACTCTCCTGTGGAGATGGTCACTCCCATGTGGACACAGTCACTCCCTTGTGGTCACGGTTACTCCCCTGTGGACATGGTCACTCCCCTGTGGACATGGTCACTCCCTTGGGAACATGGTCACTCCCTTGGGGACATGGTCACTCCCATGTGGACACGGTCACAGCCCTATGAACCTGGTCACTCACCTGTGGGCATGGTCACCCCCTTGTGGTCATGGCCATTCCCCTGAGGTCACAGTCACTCCCCTGTGGACACGGTCACTCCCCTGTGGGCACAATCACTCCCTCTGGACATGCTCACTCCCTTGTGGTCATGGTCACTCCCCTCTGGACACGGTCACACACCTATGGACCTGGTCACTCCCCTGTGGGCATGGTCACCCCCTTGTGGTCATGGCCATTGCCCTGTGGACACGGCCACTCCCTGTGGACATGGTCACTCCCCTGTTGTCATTGTCACTCCCCTGGGGACACGGTCACTTCCCTGTGGACTCGGTCACTCACCAGTGGTCATGGTCACTCCTATGTGGGCACGGTCACACCCATGTGGTCATGGTCACTCCCTCTGGACACGCTCACTCCCTAGTGGTCATGGTCACTCCTATGTGGGCACGGTCACAGCCATGTGATCATGGTCACTCCCTCTGGACACGCTCACTCCCTTGTGGTCATGGTCACTCCCCTCTGGACACGGTCACTCACCTGTGGACATGGTCACACCCCTGTGGTCATGGTCACTCCCCTCTGGACACGCTCACTCCCTTGTGGTCATGATCACTCCCCTCTGGACACAGTCACTCCCCTGTGGACATGGGCACTCCCCTTTGGGCACGGTCACTCACATGTTGTCATGGTCACTCCCTTGTGGACATGGTCACTCCCCTGTGGAGATGGTCACTCCCATGTGGACACAGTCACTCCCTTGTGGTCACGGTTACTCCCCTGTGGACATGGTCACTCTCCTGTGGGCATGGTCACTCCCCTGAGGACACGGTCACTCCCCAATGGGCTTGTCCACTCCACTGTGGACTCGGTCACTCCCATGTTGTCATGGTCACTCCCCTGTGGACACAGTCAATCCCCTGTGGACTCGTTCATTCACTCCCCTGTGGACACAGTCATTTCCCTGTGGACATGGTCACACCCCGTTGTCATGGTCACTCCCCTGTGGACACGGCCACTCCCTTATGGTCACGCTCACTCCCCTGTGGACACAGTCACTCCCATGTGGACACGGTCACACCCCTATGGACCTGGTCACTCACCTGTGGGCATGATCACCCCCTTGTGGTCATGGCCATTCCCCTGAGGTCACGGCCACTCCCCTGTGGACATGGTCACTCCCCTGTCGACACGGTCACTCGCCTGTTGTCATTGTCACTCTCCTGGGGACACAGTCAGTCCCCTATGGAATTGGTCACTCCCTTGTGGTCATGGTCACTCCCCTGTGGACATGGCCACTCCCCTGTGGTCACAGTCACTCCCTGTGGACACGGTCACTCCCCTGTGGGCACAGTCACGCCCTCTGGACACGCTCACTCCCTTGTGGTCATGGTCACTGCCCTCTGGACATGGTCCCTCCCCTGTGGACACGGTCACTCCCCTGTGGTCATGGTCATTCCCCTGTGGACACAGTCACTCCCCTGATAGTCATTCCCCTGTGGATACGGTCACTCCACTGATGGTCACTCCCATGTGGACATGGTCACACCCCTGTTGTCATGGTCACTCCCTTGGGGACACAGTCACTCCCCTCTGGAATTGGTCACTCCCCTGTGGACATGGCCACTCCCCTGTGGTCATTGTCACTCTCCTGTGGTCATGGTCACTCCCCTGTGGACATCGTCACTCCCCTGTGGACAGGGTCAGTCACTCTCCTGTGGACACAGTCACTCCCCTGTTGTCACTATCACTCCCTTGGGGACATGGCCACTCCCCTGTGGTCACAGTCACTCCCCTGTGGACATGGTCACACCCCTGTGGTCATGGTCACTCCCTCTGGACACACTCACTCCCTTGTGGTCATGGTCACTCCCCTCTGGACATGGTCACTCCCCTGTGGACATTGTCACTCCCGTGTGGTCATGGTCAATCCCATGTGGACACGGTCACTCCCCTGTGGACTTGGTCAGTCACTTCCCTGTGGACACCGTCATTTCCCTGTGGACATGGTCACTCCCCTGTGGACCCGGTCACTCCCCTGTGGACCCGGTCACTCCCCTGTCGACACGGTCACTCGCCTGTTGTCATTGTCACTCCCCTGGGGACACGGTCAGTCCCCTGTGGAATTGGTCACTCCCTTGTGGTCATGGTCACTCCCCTGTGGACATGGCCACTCCCCTGTGGTCACAGTCACTCCCCTATGGACACGGTCACTCCCCTGTGGGCACAGTCACTCCCTCTGGACACGCTCACTCCCTTGTGGTCATGGTCACTCCCCTCTGGACATGGTCACTCCCTTGTGGACATGGTCACTCCCCTGTGGACACGGTCACTCCCCTGTGGGCACAGTCACTCCCTCTGGACACGCTCACTTCCTTGTGGTCATGGTCACTCCCCTCTGGACATGGTCACTCCCCTGTGGTCACAGTCACTCCCCTGTGGACCCGATCAGTCACTCCCCTGTGGACACAGTCACTCCCCTATGGACACGGTCACACACTTATGGACCTGGTCACCCCCTTGTGGTCATGGCCATTGCCCTGTGGACACGGCCACTCCCCTGTGGACATGGTCACTCCCCTGTTGACATGGTCACTCCCCTGTTGTCATTGTCACTCCCCTGGGGACACAGTCAGTCCCCTGAGGAATTGGTCACTCCCTAGTGGTCATGGTCACTCCCCTGTGGGCACGGTCACACCCATGTGGTCATGGTCACTCACTCTGGACACGCTCACTCCCTTGTGGTCATGGTCACTCCCCTGTGGACATTGTCACTCCCGTGTGGTCATGGTCAATCCCCTGTGGACACGGTCACTCTCCTGTGGACACGGTCACTCCCCTGTGGACTTGGTCAGTCACTTCCCTGTGGACACAGTCACTTCCCTGTGGACACGGTCACTCCCCTGTGGACTTGGTCAGTCACTTCCCTGTGGACACAGTCACTCCCCTGTGGTCATGGTCGTTCCCCTGTGGACACAGTCAATCCCCTGATGGTCATTCCCCTGTGGACACAGTCACTCCCCTGATGGTCATTCCCCTGTGGATACGGTCACTCCACTGATGGTCACTCCCATGTGGACATGGTCACACCCCTGTTGTCATGGTCACTCCCTTGGGGACACGGTCACTCCCATGTGGACACGGTCACAGCCCTATGAACCTGGTCACTCACCTGTGGGCATGGTCACCCCCTTGTGGTCATGGCCATTCCCCTGAGGTCACGGCCACTCCCCTGTGGACATGGTCACTCCCCTGTCGACACGGTCACTCGCCTGTTGTCACTGTCACTCCCCTGGGAACACGGTCAGTCCCCTATGGAATTGGTCACTCCCTTGTGGTCATGGTCACTCCCCTGTGGACACGGTCACTGCTCTGTGGACACGGTCACTCCCCTGTGGGCACAATCACTCCCTCTGGACACGCTCACTCCCTTGTGGTCATGGTCACTCCCCTCTGGACACGGTCACACACCTATGGACCTGGTCACTCCCCTGTGGGCATGGTCACCCCCTTGTGGTCATGGCCATTGCCCTGTGGACACGGCCACTCCCCTGTGGACATGGTCACTCCCCTGTTGTCATTGTCACTCCCCTGGGGACACGGTCAGTCCCCTGAGAAATTGGTCACTCCCTAGTGGTCATGGTCACTCCCCTGTGGGCACGGACACACCCCTGTGGTCATGGTCACTCCCTCTGGACACGCTCACTCCCTTGTGGTCATGGTCACTCCCCTCTGGACATGGTCACTCCCCTGTGGACATTGTCACCCCCATGTGGTCATGGTCAATCCCCTGTGGACACGGTCACTCTCCTGTGGACACGGTCATTCCCCTGTGGACTTGGTCAGTCACTTCCCTGTGGACATGGTCACTCCCCTGTGGTCATGGTCATTCCCCTGTGGACACAGTCACTCCCCTGATGGTCATTCCCCTGTGGATACGGTTACTCCACTGATGGTCACTCCCATGTGGACATGGTCACACCCCTGTTGTCATGGTCACTCCCTTGGGAACATGGTCACTCCCTTGGGGACACGGTCACTCCCATGTGGACACGGTCACACCCCTATGAACCTGGTCACTCACCTGTGGGCATGGTCACCCCCTTGTGGTCATGGCCATTCCCCTGAGGTCACGGTCACTCCCCTATGGACATGGTCACTCCCCTGTCGACACGGTCACTCGCCTGTTGTCATTGTCACTCCCCTGGGGACACGGTCAGTCCCCTGTGGAATTGGTCACTCCCTTGTGGTCATGGTCACTCCCCTGTGGACATGGCCACTCCCCTGTGGACATGGCCACTCCCCTGTGGACATGGCCACTCCCCTGTGGACATGGTCAATCCCCTGTGGACTCGGTCACTCCCCTGTGGACTTGGTCAGTCACTTCCCTGTGGACACGGTCACTCCCCTGTGGTCATGGTTATTCCCCTGTGGACACAGTCACTCCCCTGATGGTCATTCCCCTGTGGGTACGGTCACTCTACTGATGGTCACTCCCTTGTGGACATGGTCACACCCCTGTTGTCATGGTCACTCCCTTGGGGACACGGTCACTCCCCTCTGGAATTGTTCACTCCCTTGTGGACATGGTCACACCCCTGTTGTCATGGTCACTCCCTTGGGGACACGGTCACTCCCCTCTGGAATTGGTCACTCCCTTGTGGACATGGCCACTCCCCTGTGGTCATGGTCACTCCCCTGTGGACATCGTCACTCCCCTGTGGACAGGGTCAGTCACTCTCCTGTGGACACAGTCACTCCCCTGTTGTCATTGTCACTCCCTTGGGGACACGGTCACTCCCCTGTGGTCATGGTCACTCCTCTGTGGACATGGTCACTCCCCTGTGATCATGGTTATTCCCCTGTGGACACGGTCACTCCCCTGATGGTCACTCCCCTGTGGACATGGTCACTACCCTGTGGTTATGGTCACTCCCCTCTGGACATGCTCACTCCCTTGTGGTCATGGTCACTCCCCTGTGAACACAGTCACACCCCTGTGGACACGGTCACTCCCCTGTTGTCACGGTCACTCCCCTGTGGACACGGTCACTTCCCTGTGGACTCGGTCACTCACCAGTGGACATGGTCACTCCCCTGTGGGCACAATCACTCCCCTGTGGACAAGGCCACGCCTCTGTGGTCATGGTCACTCCCTTGTGGACACGGTCACTACCCTGTGAATATGGTCACTCCCTTGTGGACATGGTCACACACCTGTGGACACGGTCACTCCCCTGTAGTCATGGTCACTCCCCTGTGGACACGGTCACTACCCTGTGAATATGGTCACTCCCCTGTGGTCATGGTAATTCCTCTGTGGATACGGTCACCCCCCTTATGGTCATTCCCCTGTGGATACGGTCACTCCACTGATGGTCACTCCAATGTGGACATGGTCACTCCCCTGTTGACTTGGTCAGTCACTCCCCTCTGGACACGGTCACTACCCTGTGGTCATGGTCACTCCCCACTGGACACCCACACTCCCTTGTGGTCATGATCACTCCCCTCTGGACACAGTCACTCCCCTGTGGACATGGTCACTCCCCTGTAGACATGGTCACTCTCCTGTGGTCATGGTCACTCCCCTGTGGACACGGTCACTCCCCTGTAGACATTGTCACTCTTCTGTGGTCATGGTCACTCCCCTGTGGACACGGTCACTCTCCTGTGGTCATGGTCACTCCTCTGCAGGCTTGGTCACTCCTCTGTGGGCTTGGTCACTCCCCTGGGAACTCAGTCAGTCACCCCCCTGTGGGCACAGTCACTCCCCTGTGGTCACAGTCACTCCCCTGTGGTCATGGTCACTCCCTTGTGGACACGTTCACTCCCCTGTGGACACAGTCACTCCCTGTTGTCATGGTCACTCCCATGTGGACACGGTCACTCCCTTGTTGACTTGGTCAGTCACTCCCCTGTTGTCATGGTCACTCCCTTGGGGACATGGTCACTCCCCTCTGGAATTGGTCACTCCCCTGTGGACACGGACACTCCCCTGTGGACACGGTCACTCCCCTGTGGTCATGGTCACTCCCCTGTGGTCATGGTCACTCCCCTGTGGACACGGTCAATCACTGACCTGTGGGAAATGGAACACAATATCTGCTTTGAGGTCTCTGCCAGGAACGACATTGAGCCACAGTTTTCTCACAAATAGCACCTTGTATGTCACTGAGACAGATGTACCTAGAGGGTAACAGGGAAATCCAGTGTTAGCACACAGACTGCAGGAGCTCTCCCCTTCCCCAACGGCAGTGTAACCTCGGAGGGACACTTACCGGACTTCACTGGCTTCTCTTTCTTGTACCAGTCAGTCACTTGCCTCACATGATCAAAGAAAAAATCTCCTTCAGGGAAGCTCACTACCTGAAACCACAAGAGTCCACATCAGAGCGATCTCAGTGAAACACGTGGATCAGACCCCGCCCCACCCCCCCACTCCCCCACTCCCCAATCCGAGACACTGCAGCAGTAAAGCCCCCGGTCACCGTGGGCAAGGCCGAGAATCACTTGGCCACTGAGGAGCAAGAACCAATTCCAGTCACAGCACTTCCTGAACACCACAGGTACGGCACATCAGTGATCAGAAAACTGGCTAAAAGGTAATGGCCTGCTGGTGTGGTGGTGGTGGTACTGTGGGTGCTGGTGGTACTGTGGGTGCTGGCGTGGTGGTGGTACTGTGGGTGCAGCCGTGGTGTTGGTGTTAGTGTTGGTCTTGGTGTGGTTGTGCTTTGATATGGGTGTGGGAGTGGGTGTGGGAGTGGGTGTGGGAGTTGGAGTGGGTGTGAGAAGGGGTGTGGCTGTGGGCGTGGGAGTGGGAGTAAGTGTGGGAGTGGGAGTGCGTGTGGGAGTGGGAGTGGGAGTGGGAGTGGGAGTGGGAGTGGGAGTGGGAGTGGGAGTGGGAGTGGGAGTGGGTGTGGGAGTGGGAGTGGGAGTGGGAGTGGGAGTGGGAGTGGGAGTGGGTGTGGGAGTGGGAGTGGGAGTGGGAGTGGGAGTGGGAGTGGGTGTGGGAGTGGGTGTGGGAGTGGGAGTGGGTGTGGGAGTGGGAGTGGGTGTGGGAGTGGGAGTGGGAGTGGGAGTGGGAGTGGGAGTGGGTGTGGGAGTGGGAGTGGGTGTGGGAGTGGGAGTGGGTATGGGAGTGGGAGTGGGAGTGGGATTGGGAGTGGGAGTGGGAGTGGGAGTGGGAGTGGGAGTGGGAGTGGGTGTGGGAGTGGGAGTGGGAGTGGGAGTGGGAGTGGGTGTGGGAGTGGGAGTGGGAGTGGGAGTGGGTGTGGGAGTGGGAGTGGGAGTGGGAGTGGGAGTGGGTATGGGAGTGGGATTGGGAGTGGGATTGGGAGTGGGAGTGGGAGTGGGTGTGGGAGTGGGAGTGGGAGTGGGAGTGGGAGTGGGAGTGGGTGTGGGAGTGGGAGTGGGAGTGGGAGTGGGTATGGGAGTGGGATTGGGAGTGGGATTGGGAGTGGGTGTGGGAGTGGGAGTGGAAGTGGGAGTGGGAGTGGGAGTGGGTGTGGGAGTGGGAGTGGGAGTGGGAGTGGGTGTGGGAGTGGGAGTGGGAGTGGGAGTGGGAGTGGGTATGGGAGTGGGATTGGGAGTGGGATTGGGAGTGGGTGTGGGAGTGGGAGTGGGAGTGGGAGTGGGAGTGGGAGTGGGTGTGGGAGTGGGAGTGCGTGTGGGAGTGGGAGTGGGAGTGGGAGTGGGAGTGGGAGTGGGAGTGGGTGTGGGAGTGGGAGTGGGAGTGGGAGTGGGAGTGGGAGTGGGTGTGGGAGTGGGAGTGGGAGTGGGAGTGGGAGTGGGAGTGGGTGTGGGAGTGGGTGTGGGAGTGGGAGTGGGTGTGGGAGTGGGAGTGGGTGTGGGAGTGGGAGTGGGAGTGGGAGTGGGAGTGGGAGTGGGTGTGGGAGTGGGAGTGGGTGTGGGGAGTGGGAGTGGGTATGGGAGTGGGAGTGGGAGTGGGATTGGGAGTGGGAGTGGGAGTGGGAGTGGGAGTGGGAGTGGGTGTGGGAGTGGGAGTGGGAGTGGGAGTGGGAGTGGGTGTGGGTGTGGGAGTGGGAGTGGGAGTGGGTGTGGGGAGTGGGAGTGGGAGTGGGAGTGGGAGTGGGTGTGGGAGTGGGTGGGATTGGGAGTGGGATTGGGAGTGGGAGTGGGGTGGGTGTGGGGGTGGGAGTGGGAGTGGGAGTGGGAGTGGGAGTGGGTGTGGGAGTGGGAGTGGGAGTGGGGGTGGGTATGGGAGTGGGATTGGGAGTGGGATTGGGAGTGGGTGTGGGAGTGGGAGTGGAGGTGGGGTGGGAGTGGGAGTGGGTGTGGGAGTGGGAGTGGGAGTGGGAGTGGGTGTGGGAGTGGGAGTGGGAGTGGGAGTGGGAGTGGGTATGGGAGTGGGATGGGGTGGGATTGGGAGTGGGTGTGGGGGTGGGTGTGGGAGTGGGAGTGGGGTGTGGGTGTGGGAGTGGGTGTGGGTGTGGGAGTGGTGTGGGTGTGGGAGTGGGGAGTGGGGTGGGAGTGGGAGTGGGGTGGGGTTGGGGTGGGGGTGGGAGTGGGGGTGGGAGTGGGGTGTGGGAGTGGGTGGTGGGTGGGTGTGGGGTGGGGGTGGGGTGGGAGTGGGTGTGGGAGTGGGTGGGGGTGGGATTGGGGTGGTGGGGTGGGTGTGGGAGTGGGGTGGAGGGTGGGGTGGGAGTGGGTGTGGGTGTGGGGTGGGGTGGGGGTGGGTGTGGGGGTAGGTGTGGGGTGGGTTGGGGTGGGTGTGGGGATGGGGGTGGGTGTGGGGGTGGGGTGGGGTGGGGTGGGGTGTGGGGTGGTGTGGGGGGTGTGGGAGTGGGATGGGTGTGGGTGGTGGGTGGATGGGGTGGGTGTGGGGTGGGGTGGGGTGGGTGTGGGGTGGTGTGGGTGGTGTGGGGTGGGTTGGGTGTGGGGTGGGTGGGGTGGGGGTGGGAGTGGGTGTGGGGGTGGGGTGGGGTGGGAGTGGGGTGGGTGGGTTGGGGTGGGTTGGGGGTGGGTGTGGGAGTGGGGTGGGGGTGGGGTGGGGGTGGGTATGGGGTGGGTTGGGTGGGGTTGGGGTGGGGAGTGGGAGTGGGAGTGGGAGTGGGTGTGGGAGTGGGGTGGGAGTAGGAGGTGGGTGTGGGGGTGGGAGTGGGGTGGGGTGTGGGGTAGGTGTGGGGTGGGTTGGGAGTGGGTGGGTGGGTGTGGGGTGGGGGTGGGAGTGGGGGGGTGGTGGGGTGGGGGGTGGTGGGGGGGTGTGGGGGTGGGGTGGGGTGGGTGTGGGGTGGGGTGGGGTGGGTGTGGGGTGGGATGGGGTGGGTGGGAGTGGGTGGGGTGGGTGGGGGAGTGGGAGTGGGGTGGGGTGTGGGGTAGGTGTGGGAGTAGGTGTGGGAGTGGGTTGGGAGTGGGTGTGGGAGTGGGGGTGGGTGTGGGAGTAGGTGTGGGGTGGTGTGGGGGTGGGTGGGTGTGGGGTGGGGTGGGGTGGGTGTGGGAGTGGGAGTGGGTGGGGGTGGTAGTGTGAGTGGGTGTGGGAGTGGGATTGGGGTGGGTGTGGGAGTGGGAGTCTGAGTGGGTGTGGGGTGGGGATTGGGTGTGGGAGTGGGTGTGGGAGTGGGTGTGGGAGGGGGTGTGGGAGGGGGTGTGGGAGGGGGTGTGGGAGGGGGTGTGGGAGGGGGTGTGGGAGTGGGAGTGGGAGTGGGCGTGGGGGGGGTGTGGGAGTGGGCGTGGGAGTGGGCGTGGGAGGGGGTGTGGGAGTGGGAGTGGACGTGGGAGTGGGAGTGGGAGTGGGTGTGGCTGTCGGAGTGGGAGTCTGAGTGGGTCTGGGAGTGGGTGTGAGAGTGGGAGTGGGTGTGGGAGTGGGTGTGGGAGTGGGTGTGGGAGTGGGAGTGGGTGTGGGTGTGGGTGTGGGAGTGGGTGTGGGAGTGGGTGTGGGAGTGGGAGTGGGAGTGGGTGTGGGAGTGGGAGTGGGAGTGGTAGTGGGAGTGGGAGTGGGTGTGGGAGTGGGTGTGAGAGTGGGTGTGGTAGTGGGATTGGGTGTGGGAGGGGGAGTGGGAGGGGGTGTGGGAGGGGGTGTGGGAGTGGGGAGTGGGAGTGGGAGTGGGGGTGGGTGTGGGAGTGGGTGTGGGTGTGGGAGTGGGAGTGGGTGGGGGAGTGGGAGTGGGAGTGGGATTGGGTGTGGGAGGGGGAGTGGGTGTGGGAGGGGGTGTGGGAGGGGGTGTGGGAGGGGGGTGTGTGAGTGGGAGTGGGAGTGGGAGTGGGGGTGGGTGTGGGAGTGGGTGTGGGAGTGGGAGTGGGAGTGGGTGTGGGAGTGGGTGTGGGAGTGGGAGTGGGAGTGGGAGTGGGAGTGAGTGTGGGTGTGGGATTGGGTGTGGGAGTGGGATTGGGAGTGGGAGTGGGTGTGGGAGTGGGAGTGGGAGTGGGAGTGGGTGTGGGAGTGGGAGTGGGAGTGGGTGTGGGAGTGGGAGTGGGTGTGGGAGTGGGAGTGGGTGTGGGTGTGGGGTGGGTGTGGGAGTGGGTGTGGGTGTGGGAGTGGGTGTGGGAGTGTGTTGGGAGTGGGAGTGGGTGTGGGAGTGGGAGTGGGATTGGGAGTGGGTGTGGGTGTGGGAGTGGGAGTGGGAGTGGAATTGGGAGTGGGAGTGGGAGTGGGAGTGGGAGTGGGTGTGGGTGTGGGAGTGGGTGTGGGAGTGGGATTGGGAGTGGGAGTGGGTGTGGGAGTGGGAGTGGGTGTGGGAGTGGGAGTGGGTGTGGGTGTGGGAGTGGGTGTGGGAGTGGGATTGGGATTGGGAGTGGGAGTGGGAGTGGGAGTGGGAGTGGGAGTGGGTGTGGGAGTGGGAGTGGGAGTGGGTGTGGGTGTAGGAGTGGGAGTCTGAGTGGGTCTGGGAGTGGGTGTGAGAGTGGGGGTGGGGGTGGGAGTGGGAGTGGGTGTGGGTGTGGGAGTGGGAGTGGGTGTGGGTGTGGGTGTGGGTGTGGGAGTGGGAGTGGGTGTGGGTGTGGGTGTGGGTGTGGGTGTGGGAGTGGGTGTGGGTGTGGGAGTGGGAGTGGGTGTGGGAGTGGGAGTGGGATTGGGAGTGGGTGTGGGAGTGGGAGTGGGAGTGGGAGTGGGTGTGGGAGTGGGAGTGGGAGTGGGAGTGGGTGTGGGTGTGGGTGTGGGAGTGGGAGTGGGTGTGGGAGTGGGTGTGGGTGTGGGAGTGGGAGTGGGTGTGGGAGTGGGAGTGGGAGTGGGAGTGGGTGTGGGAGTGGGTGTGGGAGTGGGAGTGGGTGTGGGAGTGGGAGTGGGTGTGGGAGTGGGAGTGGGTGTGGGAGTGGGAGTGGGAGTGGGAGTGGGTGTGGGAGTGGGTGTGGGTGTGGGAGTGGGAGTGGGAGTGGGTGTGGGTGTGGGAGTGGGAGTGGGTGTGGGAGTGGGAGTGGGAGTGGGTGTGGGAGTGGGTGTGGGAGTGGGTGTGGGTGTGGGTGTGGGTGTGGGAGTGGGAGTGGGAGTGGGTGTGGGAGTGGGTGTGGGTGTGGGAGTGGGTGTGGGAGTGGGAGTGGGTGTGGGAGTGGGTGTGGGTGTGGGAGTGGGAGTGGGTGTGGGAGTGGGAGTGGGAGTGGGTGTGGGAGTGGGAGTGGGAGTGGGTGTGGGAGTGGGTGTGGGTGTGGGAGTGGGAGTGGGTGTGGGAGTGGGAGTGGGTGTGGGAGTGGGTGTGGGTGTGGGTGTGGGTGTGGGAGTGGGAGTGGGAGTGGGTGTGGGAGTGGGAGTGGGTGTGGGTGTGGGAGTGTGTGTGGGAGTGGGAGTGGGAGTGGGTGTGGGAGTGTGTGTGGGAGTGGGTGTGGGAGTGGGAGTGGGTGTGGGAGTGGGTGTGGGGTGTGTGTGGGAGTGGGTGTGGGAGTGGGAGTGGGTGTGGGAGTGGGTGTGGGAGTGGGAGTGGGTGTGGGTGCGGGAGTGTGTGTGGGAGTGGGAGTGGGAGTGGGTGTGGTTGTGGTAGTGGGTGTGATGTTGGTCTTTGTGTTGGTGTGGGTCTGGGTGTGGGTTTTTGTGTTGGTGTGGGTCTGGGTGTGGGTCTTTGTGTTGGTGTGGGTCTGGGTGTGGGTTTCTGTGTTGGTGTGGGTCTGGGTGTGGGTTTCTGTGTTGGTGTGGGTCTGGGTGTGGGTTTTTGGCATCAGTGCAGTCCCAGACTAGGTCGCAGTGTCACACATCCCTCCGCCATGACTTCCAAGCAACACTTGGCTCTACTTTACCCGGAATACCCACAGCCCAAAGCAGGTAAATTGTAAATATCCAAGCTGTGCCCTGGAGCTCAGTCTCTGAGTGAGTGCCCTTAAAGACAGGGTCCGTTTGGATGAACTCCATCAAACGCTGAGCTGGAACTTTCCATGGTTTTGATTTTCGCCCTGTTTCCTGAACAGACCCGAGTGCAGTGAGATTAAGGAGCTGTTTTTTACCTTGTCCCCAACCTGAATGAAGAGACTGAGTCCTTCTGCAGAGCAGAGGTTTAAATGCTTGGTGATATTTTCAGACAGGTCCTTAGCCTTGGTGCTGGTGAGGATCTCAAACGCCTGTGAGGGTAAGAGAGGACACGGGAATGAGTGTCGACCCAGTGAGAGGCTGGGAGACCGCCTAAGGGCCGGATAACCACTGACCTCATCGGTGCCATTGGGGAAGTAGATTTTGTGCAGGATTTTGGTGCTTCGGCACTGAATAGCCTCGACTTCCAACTGGTGAGGGAGATTCTTCCGAGCTCCGCATCTGTCAGTGCAAACAGCAACCACCAGGTCAGTCCATGGGTCATCCAGGGCCCGTACACACACAGCCTGAACCAGTATCTCCACACGTGAACAATTAACACGTGTGCAGCGAGGTGTATGTTCACATACAAACATGGCACAAATCTATGTTCATGAACATGCATGTGTACACACATCTATGTGCTCACATATGTACACACGGATGGTGCCCACACGCCAAGATATACCCTTCACATTCCAGCCCTCATTCTGACTCGTTCATCTCTTAATTCAGCCGCTTCAGCAGTTCTGGCCCCACTGAAACCTGCTGTTCCCATTGGTGGATAATTCTAGTCTCTGGACAGTTACGATGCACCCAATTTCCTTCTTGCCTTGTGGGAGTGCAGCGATTTCCTCAGGGCCCTCGGACTCTCTCCCAGCTTCCTGCTGGCCCTCATATCCATGATCATTCGGGGGCCGTGTGGTTTGTACAGCTGGCATTCCCACAGCGAGAGGACAACAGAAACGAGGCAGAGGAGAGAGAGAGAGAGAGAGAGAGAGAGAGCATGGCTGAAACCATGTCCAGCTTCACCAGCAGTACCTTCAGGCTCATGCTGAAGGACTCTGTCCTTTAAAAAACAATATTTCTATCATCACTCCATTCCCCTGTGGTGGTGTATTACATTGGAGTGACTTGCTGGGCCATTTCGGTGGACAGTCGAGAGTTACAAGAACTGGGAGCAGGAGTAGGCTGTCTGGCCCCTCCAGCCTGTTCCACCACTCAGTAAGATCACGGCTGGTCTTTTCATGGCCTCAGCCCCACTTACCCGCCTGCTCACAGTAACTCTTAATTCCTTTTACTGTCCAAAACATCTGACTATCTTTGCCTCAAAAACATTCAATGAGGTGGCTCGACTGCTTCACTGGGCGGGGAATTCCCCAGATTGACAGCCCCCTGGGAAAAGACGTTCCTCCTCAGCTCAGTCCCAAATCGGTTCTCCCCCCAACCCCATCATTCTGAGGCTACGCCACCCTTCGTTCTGGGAAACGATGGCTGTGGGTCTGGAGTGACGTGTGGGCCAGACCCACTAAGGATGGTAGTTTCCTTCCCCGAAGGACATTAGTGAACCAGATTTTATTTTTGTTACGGTCAATGTTGGATTGCAGGTCATTTTCAGTCTCGAGCTCACTCCCAGATTTACTAACTGGATGTACATGCCAACGACTGCTATGGTGGGGTTTGAACCTTTGCCCCCTGAATATTAGCCTGGAACTCTGGATTAATTCCATGATAGTCACTAAGAGTGCCTCTCCCAGTGGACAGTTCACTGAAGGGTCAAACCACAGTCCTTTTAAGACACAAATATTCAACTGTTCACAGTCAGGGCTAATGGCACTGTCGTTTGAACTGTCCTGACATTCCCCCTTTCGGTACATTGACCAGCCAGGGGTGAATGATCTGACGCAGAGCGCTCACAATGCGACGATTCGGTCACCGTACCGTTCCAGCTTGTATAATCTCTGGAGGCAGTCCCCTGCCAGGCTCTCTGACCGGCGAGTCTCCAGGAACCTCTTCACATGGGGCAGCAGCACCTTACCGGGTGAGAACAGCCCCGTGCAAAGCCAGAGGAGCTGCCAGCCATTCTCCACGCTGTAGCTGAGAGGTGGAAGCAGAGAGAGAGAGAGAGAGGCAGCCGTCAGCATTTCAATTCAAACTCACATTCGCTGTTCATTGTCCGTCCTTAACTGCCCCCTTTCCCACCCCAGCCCAGGGGTCCTTGACAAAGGTGGAGTGTTTGGAGAGAGCATGGAGCCTGTGTTGCATTGCCCTCGGTGATAGACCTGGGGAAAAGTGCTGGTGTAACACTGACTCTTTCCCCTCGACCTGTTCCCTTTGAGAACAGTTCCAGCTGGCACCATGAGGCTGGACAGATTTACCCTCGTACCAGAGACCAGAGGGTCTGCCACGGGTGTTACCATCTGCAATGGGACATATTCCAGGGCTTCGTACAAAAATTAGAAAAGAGAGAAAGGCCATTCAGCCCCTTCAGACTCCTGCACCATTCGGTAAAGCTCCACACCATTTTCCAACACTATCGCCCTACCCCTGGATCGTGAGTGAGCTTCCACTGCTCTCTGGGCTAAAGAATTCCAAAGATTCACCAGATTCTGAGGCGAATTCCACTTCATCTCAGTCCTAAGCAGCCCACTCCTTATCCTGACACTGCACCTCCTGGTTCCAGAAGATCAATGAAGGGGAAACACTCTCGATCTACCTGGTCAATCCCTGTCCAAGGTCTGTGCAAGATTCACTCTGGGATTCCCTGCCCTCATCTGATCTGCCCCAGGCTCAAATCATTGGTTGCCTGATGTGTCAATTCTCACAGCAATCAGCCAATCAAAAGGTAGCAGGCTCTCCATTGCCCAATGGGATGGCTCCTGATGGTCAACAGCGTTTTATTTCCATTCCTGGTTCTTTAAGCATCCCATAATTTTACTTCTGCCTTTCCCACAATGCTGTCTAGTAGATTAACCTTGAATTCCTTGAATCGTCAAGATAAAGTCACCCCTTTATAAAGTGCCTCGAATACTGTAAAATGCTTCCAAACTGATCAGAGGCAGAGATGAGGATGGGACTGGACAGATAGGTAGCAGCCGGAATGTCGGGGGAAACTCAGGGATGAGGTTAGACATTGGGAATTGGAAACTGTAATTGTATGTGACCTGGGGAGAGCAGTGACGCAGTGACGAACTGGGGAGATGATGTGTAGACTGGGTGACCGCTTTGCAGAACATCTACATTCTTCCCTCAAAACCTCCCAGCTGCCTGCCACTTCAACACTCCAGCGTCTCTGGTCCCCGGCCAGCATCTCTGTCTCGGTGCTTGCTGTGGTGCTCCAGTGAAGCTCAGCACAAACTGGAAGAACAGCACCTCATTTTCCTCCCGGGGACCCTGCAGCCTTCAGGAATCAACATCGGGCTTCAAGATTTGAGAGCATGACCACCTCCTTCCTCGCCTGTTACCCATCCCCACACCCTAGGTCCTACAAGGAGACTCCCTACAGCATGGAAACAGGCCATTTGGCCCAACAAGTCCACGCCAACCCTCCAAAGAGTAACCCACCCAGACCCATTCCCCTACCTTACTAGTCTACATTTGCCACTGAATGCACCTAACCTGCACATCCCTGAACACTATGGACAAGTTAGCATGCACCTAACCTGCACATCTTTGGATTGTGGGAGGAAACCCATGCAGACACACTGAGAATGTGCAAACTCCACACAGACAGTCGCCCAAGGCTGGAATCGAACCTGGGTCCCTGGCGCCGTGAGGCAGCAGTGCCAACCACTGAGGCATCGTGCCAACCTGATGTGACATGGATTGCCCTCAGCACAGCCAACCCATTTTCACCCAATCCCAGACCCCATTATCTTCAACCGAGCTGCTCTTCTTAGAGTCATAGAGATGTACAGCATGGAAACAAACCCTTCAGTCCAACCCATCCATGACAACCCAAGATCCAAAATTAATCTAGTCCCATTTACCAGCACCTGGCCCATATCCTTCCAAACCCTTCCTATTTATATACCCATCGAGATGCCTCTTAAATGTTGCAATTGTACCAGCCTCCACCAGTTCCTCTCACAGCTCATTCCATACACGTACCACCCTCTGTGTGAAAAAGTTGCCCCTTAGGTCTCTTTTATATCTTTCCCCTCTCACCCTAAACCTATGCCCTCTAGTTCTGGACTCCCCAACCCCAGGGAAAAGAACTTGTTTATTTACCCTATTCATGCCCCTCATAATTCTGTAAACCTCTATAAGGTCACCCCTCAGCCTCCAACACTCCAGGGAAAACAGCCCCAGCCTGTTCAGCCTCTCCCTGTAGCTCAGATCCTCCAACCCTGGCAACATCCTTATAAATTTTTTCTGAACCCTTTCACGGTCCATAACATCTTTCCGATAGGAAGGAGACCAGAATTACACACAATATTCCAACAGTGGCCTAATGAATGTCCTGTACAGCCACAACATGACCTCCTAACTCCTGTACTCAATACTCTGACCAATAAAGGAACGCATACCAAACGCCTTCTTCACTATCCTATCTACCTGCGACTCTACTTTCAAGGAGCTATGAACTTGTACTCCAAGGTCTGTTAGTTCAGCAGAACTGCCCAAGACCTTATCATTAAGTGTGTAACTCCTTCCTTTCCATAATGCAGCACCTCACAATCATCTAAATTAAACTCCATCTGTCACTCATCAGCCCATTGGCCCATCTGATCAAGATCGCATTGCATTCTGAGGTAACCTTCTTCGCTGTCCATTACACCTCCAATTTTGGTGTCATCTCTAAAGTTACTAACTATACCTCTTATGTTCATGTCCAAATCATTTATATAAATGATGAAAAGTAATTGATCCAGCACCGATATTTGTGGCACTCCACTGGTCACAGGCCTCCAGTCTGAAAAACAACCCTCCACCACCACCCTCTGTCTTCTACCTTTGAGTCAGTTCTGTATCCAAATGGCTAGTTCTCCCTGTATTCCATGAGATCTAACCTTGCTAACCAGTCTCCCATGGGGAACCTTGTCGAACACCTTATTGAAGTCCATATAGATCACATCCACCGCTCTGCCCTCATCAATTCTTTTTTACTGCCTCAAAAAACTCACTCAAGTTTGTGACACAAAGCCATGTTGACTATCCCTAATCAGTCCTTGCCTTTCCAAATACATGTACATCCTGTCCCTCAGGATTCCCTCCATCAACTTGCCCACCACCAAGGTCAGGCTCACCGGTCTATAGTTCCCTGGATTTTCCTTACCACCCTTCTTAAATAGTGGCACCACGTTTCTTCCTGCTTACTGTCAACAGTCCCTAACCTTTCCATTCTCTCTACATCTGATTTCCATGCCCACTTACCCACTCACACATTCCCCACTGCCCCATGCCCCCCTCCCCAGTCCTCAGCATATAAACCACTTTCTCCCAAACTTCCATCAGAACAGTCACTGGACTCGAAATATTAACTGCCTTTTCCCTCCACTGCCAGATCTGCTGAGTTTCTCCAGCACTTTCAGAAGCAAGTAGGGTTGGGGGGGGGAGGGTTTGAAAGGAGTTGTGGCTGGTGACTGATTTTGTAAAAATTTACTCGCGGGAGGTGGGTGTTGTTGGCTGGGCCAAGGTTTATTACCAGTCCCTAATTGCCCTCGAGAAGGGGGGTGGTGAAGTACACCAAGACTGCATTACCTGTGATTGATACAAAGGGTGTAGACCGTCCAGGTGAGATAGCAAGATGCAAGGGGGGTTGCTAATGTGACTAATGGGGGGACAAATTAACCTGACAATGTGAGAGAGAGGGTGTGAAGAGGAGAAGGGAGAAAATACAAAAAAAAGAAAGGGGTGGGAAAGAGGGGAACTAGAAACAAAGAATGAGCCAGACAACATGCACAGACTTATGGCTGCAGAAAGACCAAACTCATGATGGATGTGGGAAGCAAAGGGTTAACAGAGTTCATGGAGTTAAATTATGATCCTCTCTCTTGATCTGTCATCTGACCAACATGAGAGACACAAACATAATTAAAGGAAGAGACGCTAATGTTCCTGAAACTGCTGTGTAAATATCTGCCACAACTGAAACTTGCAAGAGACTTCTCTTTGTTAGAGACTCTTCCCTGTTTGTGCTTGAATAAATGTCACATTTTCTACACAGCTCTGCATCTGGAGTGGGGACCAACACACTCAGTACAGTGAGGGTTGGAGATGTGCAGTCCCCACAGCGTTTGTCACTTTATCTGCAGCCAGATTATAAACTTGTGGTAAATCCTGTAAAAGAGTGGAGCTAAATTCTACAAGGTGCCTTCATATCACCCACCTTGCCCTTCAAATGCACTATCACACACAAGCACATACACAATCTCTCTCTCTCATAGATACACATTCACTATCACACAAACACATACACAGACACACACAGACACAAACTCTCTCACAGATACTCATTTATTCTGTCACACATACGCACACACACGTTCTCTCACTCACACATTCTCACACAGACACAATCTCTCTCTCGCACAGATACACTCTCTCAGACACACATTCTCACACACATACACACAAACTCTCTCTCATAGATACACATTGACTCTCTCTCTCACTCACACACACATTCTCACACACTCTCTCTCACACACATGCACACTGTCACTCACACTATCACATGCACACTCACCCCCACACACTATCACATGCACACTCACCCCCACACACTATCACATGCACACTCACCCCCACACACTATGTCATACACACTCTCACTCACACACCCACACACTCTAACTCACACACTATCTCATAAACACTCTCACTCACTCACTCTCTTTCGTACACACACACTCTCTCTCTCTCTCTCTCTCTCTCACACACACACACACTTGTGCACACATTGTCTCACACACAGTCTGTCTCTGGCACCCAGTGACATGGGGAAGAGACGAATGCCCCACTGCAGAGAGACCCTCTCAGACTGATGCAGTGTAGATGAAGGAGGGTTTCAGGCAGTTCTCTGATTTGAGAAAGTACCTGTTTTTATTGTCGGTCAGCTGCTTCACAATCTGACAGTAGATTTCGTCCCGTAGTAACTCCTCCTGGAGAGCTCCAGAGAATATCACATCGGTGAGCTCAGTGCCAGGCTGGACCAGCCTTCCTGGGTAATCCCCCATATACTTCATTATGGGTGAGAGCGGGTTAAGGAAATGAGAGGGATGGAACAAGCCACAATCGGTCAGGACGGAGCTCATGTGTTTTGATTGGGGAAGCCTGGTTTTCTGGGGCCTAGCTGATGGTTGTCTGAGATTACACACCCCCTGCACCAAGATGTGGAATCTTCACATTTCCCGACCCCAGCCTTCAGACAGCGAGCACACTCCAGATCCCCCATATTCAGCTGGTACACAGTATCACTCCAAAATATTCACTGCCTCTGATTAAAACCAGGGAAGGCAGGGCACCAGTCAGCTCCTAAAGCTATGGAACTCAGTCGTGACTGGCCTGGCCACGCTGTAACACTCAGCACTCTCTCATAAACAAAGATCTGGTGATGTCTATGTTGACATTACCAGCTCCATCGGCATTGTGGGGCAGAGTCACTGCCTTTTGTGTGAGGTGACTCGCTCGCTGACATCAGCCCTCCAGCCCAGATTCTGAGGTGAACTACCCAGACAGCCTGGGGAGCAGAACCCAGCTCTGAAGATGATTCATACTGGACACAAAATACTAACTCTTGTTACTCTCGCCATAGTTGCTGCCAGACCTGCTGAGCTTCTCCAATTAACTCTGTCTGTATTAACACAGTCTGACCTGTGTATCGGCCTGTGTTTACACAGTCTGCACTGTGTATCAACCTGTGGTTACACAGTCTGGATTGTGTATCGGCCTGTGGTTACACAGTCTGGTCTGTGTATCAGCATGTGTTTCCAATATCTGGGCTGTGTATCAGCCTATGGTTACACTGTCTGAGCTATCAACCTGGGCTGGATATCAATCTGTGGTTACACAGTCTGGGCTGTGTCTCGGCCCGTGGTTACACAGTCAGGACAGTGTCTCGGCCCGTGGTTACATAGTCTGGGCTGTGTCTCGGCCCGTGGTTACACAGTCTGGGCTGTGTCTCGGCCTTTGGTTACACAGTCTGGGCTGTGCCTCGGCCTGTGGTTACACAGTCTGGGCTGTGTCTCGGCCTGTGGTTACACAGACTGGGCTGTGTCTCGGCCTGTGGTTACACAGTCTGGGCTGTGTCTCGGCCCGTGGTTACACAGTCTGAGCTGTGTCTCGGCCCGTGTTTACACAGTCTGGGCTGTGTCTCGGCCTGTGGTTACACAGTCTGGGCTGCGCCTCGGCCTTTGGTTACACAGTCAGGACAGTGTCTCGGCCCGTGGTTACACAGACTGAGCTGTGTCTCGGCCTGTGGTTACACAGTCTGGGCTGTGTCTCGGCCTGTGGCTACACAGACTGGGCTGTGTCTCGGCCTGTGGTTACACAGACTGGGCTGTGTCTCGGCCCGTGGTTACACAGTCTGGGCTGTGTCTCGGCCTGTGGTTACACAGTCTGGGCTGTGTCTCGGTCCGTGGTTACACAGTCTGAGCTGTGTCTCGGCCCGTGTTTACACAGTCTGGGCTGTGTCTCGGCCTGTGGTTACACAGTCTGGGCTGTGTCTTGGCCTTTGGTTACACAGTCTGGGCTGTGTCTCGGCCCGCGTTTACACAGTCTGGGCTGTGCCTCGGCCCGTGTTTACACAGTCTGGGCTGTGCCTCGGCCCGTGGTTACACAGTCTGGGCTGTGCCTCGGCCTGTGGTTACACAGTCTGGGCTGCGCCTCGGCCCGTGGTTACACAGTCTGGGCTGTGCCTCGGCCCGTGTTTACACAGTCTGGGCTGCGCCTCGGCCTTTGGTTACACAGTCAGGACAGTGTCTCGGCCCGTGGTTACACAGTCTGGGCTGCGCCTCGGCCTTTGGTTACACAGTCTGGGCTGTGTCTCGGCCTGTGGTTACACAGTCTGGGCTGTGTCTCGGCCTGTGGTTACACAGTCTGGGCTGTGTCTCGGCCTGTGGCTACACAGACTGGGCTGTGTCTCGGCCTGTGGTTACACAGACTGGGCTGTGTCTCGGCCTGTGTTTACACAGTCTGGGCTGTGCCTCGGCCCGTGGTTACACAGTCTGGGCTGTGCCTCGGCCTGTGGTTACACAGTCTGGGCTGCGCCTCGGCCCGTGGTTACACAGTCTGGGCTGTGCCTCGGCCCGTGTTTACACAGTCTGGGCTGCGCCTCGGCCTTTGGTTACACAGTCAGGACAGTGTCTCGGCCCGTGGTTACACAGTCTGGGCTGCGCCTCGGCCTTTGGTTACACAGTCAGGACAGTGTCTCGGCCCGTGGTTACACAGTCTGGGCTGCGCCTCGGCCTTTGTTTACACAGACTGGGCTGTGTCTCGGCCTGTGGTTACACAGTCTGGGCTGTGTCTCGGCCTGTGGTTACACAGTCTGGGCTGTGTCTCGGCCTGTGGTTACACAGTCTGGGCTGTGCCTCGGCCCGTGTTTACACAGTCTGGGCTGCGCCTCGGCCTTTGGTTACACAGTCAGGACAGTGTCTCGGCCTGTGGTTACACAGACTGAGCTGTGTCTCGGCCTGTGGTTACACAGTCTGGGCTGTGTCTCGGCCTGTGGCTACACAGACTGGGCTGTGTCTCGGCCTGTGGTTACACAGTCTGGGCTGTGTCTCGGCCTGTGGTTACACAGACTGGGCTGTGTCTCGGCCTGTGGTTACACAGTCTGGGCTGTGTCTCGGCCTGTGGTTACACAGACTGGGCTGCGCCTCGGCCTTTGGTTACACAGTCTGGGCTGTGTCTCGGCCTTTGGTTACACAGTCTGGGCTGTGTCTCGGCCTTTGGTTACACAGTCTGGGCTGTGTCTCGGCCTTTGGTTACACAGTCTGGGCTGTGTCTCGGCCTTTGGTTACATAGTCTGGGCTGTGTCTCGGCCCGTGTTTACACAGTCTGGGCTGCGCCTCGGCCTTTGGTTACACAGTCTGGGCTGTGTCTCGGCCTGTGGTTACACAGTCTGGGCTGTTTCTCGGCCCGTGGTTACACTGTTGTGGTGCTGATCTTTGCTTTTGCAATGAGCCAGCATGGGCACGATGGGCTGGATACCATTCTTTGTTGTAAGATATTCTATATTTCCAATTTCTGCTTGAAACAGAAGCTGGCGACCTTTGGGACGCAGTGTTTCCTGGTGACACACTGAAAGGATATCGGTGAAAGCATGACAGGCCAGCACCACCATGTCTGCATTTGCACACACCTTCTTCAGTAAGGGCTGTCGGAGAGGTTCCCTCGAGCACGCCCACATCCGATCCTTCCCATGAGCCCTTGCAAGCACCATTCTGTTCATCGATTCTTTTGCAGGGGGTCTGGGTAGAGAGGAGAAGAGAAATAAGGCTAATTGGTGGGGTCAGCAGGACTCAGCCTCTATGAATTGTCACTTTGAAGATTTGCTTTGGGATTGGACAAACTCATCGAGTGTGGCTTGCCTCTGGAAATGCCAACTGCTTAATTCACCCTGTCTTATTCCAAGTGAAACCGAACTCTCCATGTTGACCCTGTCTCATCTGGGCACTTCTGCTTTATCCATGGGGTTGTTAGGCAACTATGAGAATTTGCATCAACACCAAGCTTTTTCTCAGTATTGTGTCACCAGACGTGGATGCCGCTGGCAAGGTCACCATCTGTTGCCTGTCCCGAATTGCCTTTGAACTGACTGGGCTGCTGGGCCATTTCAAAGGCCAGTTAAGAATCAGCCATATTACTGAGGGTCGAGAGTTCAAATGGAGACCAGACCAGGTAAGGATGACAGATTTCCGTTCCTAAAGGGCATGAGTGAACCAGGTGGGTTTCCATGACAACAAATGGATGATAGCCCATTTGACTAACTTTCAACTCAATATGGACTGTGATTGGTCCGCTGTACAGTCAATGTGGACTGTGATTGGCCTGCTCGTCCAGTCAATATGGGCTATGATTGGTTTGCTCCTACATTCGATATGGGCTATCATGGGCTGCTCTACAGTCAATATGGCCTATGATTGGTTTGCTCTGCAATCAATGTGGGATGTGGTTGGCCTGCTCCTATGGTCAATATGGGCTGTGATTGGTCTGCTCTGCAGTCAATCTGTGATGTGATTGGCCCTCTCCTAGTCAATCTATACGCATCAAAGAAAAAAACTTGGGAATCACAGGCAGTACAAAAGAGATGGCGACTCAGTGAAATGGACTATTTCCCTCATGCTAATGAAGATTTCCTTAAGTGGGAAACTTAGGGGAATCCACCTTTGCACCATTGGACGTTCCAATGGTTATATATCTTCTTAAACTTCAGCAAAAACTCTCAGAAGGACCTCTTGGTTTGAATAATTGTTTGCAACATTCTGAAACTAGCGGCCTCTCAAACATTCCCCCAGTCTGATCTTGCAGCCTGTATCTCTTCCCAAATTACATTGGCTCCTCCGCCAGAGTTTGAAGGAACATTTGGTTTAGACTTTGAATTAAGCCGAAACAATGCAGACACCGTCAGCTCTGTTTTGGGAAAGGCCGAAGAACAGAGACTAGCCTGAAGTGGTCGTAGGAAAATTCCTCCAGTGTGTACGCCTTGACCTTGGTCTTCGCCGCCTCCACCTCGGCAAGGGCATTCTGGGATACCTGGCGTCGCTGGTCAGGTGACATGAGGATCAACTTCTATCAGTGAGACAAGAATGGGAAATTGTCAATATTGCCTCTTAGCACGCATCTGACAGTTTTCTACCAGAAACTGCAGACAACAGGATCGCTAATTCACGCCAGATTAAAAAAACATTCTTACTTTTATCATGGTTTCCTGCATTTAAACAAAGATGGTTTGTGGTCCACTCTGCCTTGGCAGTGCATTTGTCATTGACCTGGGTGGGCAGTGAGCTGGCTGGAGTGCGTGAGGGTCAGAGATAACAGGCAACCAGTGTCACACCCAGTTCTCCACACACCAGTCTGATCTGACAGTGTAAACGTAGGAATGATGACACATCTTTATCTGTTTGCTTGATGATAAATGAATCACTTCCAGTGATCACTGAGAGGTAAGGTCAGCCTCCGCTGCACTTAGAATATCCAACTCACCGAAACTGTATCAAGCAGTCCACCCAGTAAACAGTGTCTGCAGGGGGGGGGGGGGGGGGAGGGGAATGGGTGGCAGCGTGCGGAGCCAGAAGACCATAAGGCATATGAGCCACAGTAGGCCATTCAGCCCATCCAGTGCTCTGTCATTCAATCAGACCATGGCACTTCTGATGGTCCGCAACTCCACTTTCTCTGTAACCTTCCATTCCTTTCCTGTTTAAAAACCTGTCTATCTCAGCTCTGAGTCAAGAGTGTGGTGCTAGAAAAGCACATCTGGTCAGGCAGCATCTGAGGACCAGGAGAATTGATGCTTTGGGTATAAGCCCTTCATCAGGAACCCCACTTCCTCCTTTCTCAGCTTTGAATATGTTTAATGTCCTAGTCTCAACAACTCTCTATGGCACAGATTTCCATAGATCCAGTTCCCTCTCAGAGGAGAAATTTCCTCATCTCTGTCCTAAATGGGCAACCCTTAATCTGAGATTATGCCCTCTGGTCCTAGACTAGCCCACGAGGGAAGCAACCTATTATATCTATTGGTCCTGCTTAATACTTCCTGAAAGAACTGTCATAAAGTTATTGGGCATGATCTCTCTTTCATGAAGCCATGCTGGACTCAGCTTGACTATATTATGGATTTCTAAATGTTCTGCTAATACCTCCTTTATTACGGTCACTAACATTTTCCCAACAACAGATATTAAGCTAACATTTTGCTTTAATTCATTCATGGGATGAGGGTGTGGCTGACCCTCATCTGAGAGGGCAGTTAAGAGTCAACTGTGTTGTTGTGGGTCTGGAGTCACATGTAGGCCAGACCACTTCGGATATAGATTAGATTCCCTACAGTGTGGAAACAGGCCACTTGACCCCAATAACCCAGACCCATTTCCCTCTGACTATGGGGCACCTGACACTATGGGGCATGACCAACCTACTTAACCTGCACATCTTTGGAGTGTGGGAGGAAACCGGAGCACCCGGAGGAAACCCACGCAGACACGGGGAGAATGTGCGAACTCCACACAGAGAGTCGCCTGAGGCGGGAATCGAACCCAGGTCCCTGGTGGTGTGAGACTGCAGTGCTAACCACTGAGCCATCGTGTCACCCAGATAACAGCATCTGCAGTTTTTTTTTGTCTCTGACCAGGTAAGGATGGTCGTTTCCTTCCGTAAAGGACATTAGTGAACCAGATGGGCTTTTCTGACAATCGACAATAAATTCATGGTCACCGTTAACCTCTTAATTCCAGATTTTTAAACTGAATTCAAATTCCACCATCTGTGCGGGATGTGAACCCTGGTCTCCAGAGCATTATCTAGGTCTCTGGTTTAACAGTCCAGCGTTAATACCATTGCCTCCCCTGATCTCTCAGTTTGTTTTGTCTCATTCCCTTTTTAAGTAAAGGTCTTACATTGTCACCAAAAGAGAAAATGCTGGAAAATCTCAGCAGGTCTGGCAGTTTCGAGTCTAATTGACTGTCCCCTTTGTCAAAGGGTCAATTAGACTCGAAACGTCAGCTCTTATCTCTCCTTACAGATGCTGCCAGACCTGCTGAGATTTTCCAGCATTTTCTCTTTTGCTTTCAGATTCCAGCATCCGCAGTAATTTGCTTTTGTCTTACGTTGTCAGTTTTCCAATCCTCTGGATCTTTACCAGAATCTAAGGATACCAGGAAGATCACCACCTACTATCTCTGTACCTACTTCCTTTAATATCCTCAGATACATTCCAGAGGACACAGGGGTCCTTGGCTTTCATCAGTTTACTGAGCACATTTTCTGCAATGATAGTTATTGTTTTTTTTATGATTAGATTCCCTACAGTGTGGAAACAGGCCCAACCAGTCCACGCCCGACCCTCCGAAGAGTAACCCACCCAGACCCATTTCCCTCTGACTAATGCACCCAACACTGTGGACAATTTAGCGTGGCCAATTCACCTAACCTGCACATCTTTGGACTGTGGGAGGAAATCGGAGCACCCAGAGGAAACCCACACAGACACAGAGAGAATGTGCAAACTCCACCCAGACAGTCTGCCTGAGGCTGGGATCGACCCTGGTGTTGTGAGGCAGCAGTGCTAACCACTGAGCCACTGTGCCGCCCCACTCTTCCCAACTTCTGTTTTCCCTCCCACTTTTTCCTCTTGATTACTGAGTAATTTTGGAATGCGATTCATGTCTTCTACTGTGAAGACTGATGCAAAATATATATTCAACCCTCCTCTCCTTACCTGGTTCCCATTATTATTTCCCCAGCCTCTAAAGTTTTCGAAAGGGCCTGTGTCCTTTTAGGTTTTTCTCTTCCTTTTTATATATTTAATGAAATGCTTGCTGTCCATTTTGAAATTACTTGCAAGTTTTCCCCTAAGTTTACTTTCTCCCTTTTTATTTTGTTTTGGTCATCTTCTTTTTTAATTTTCCCCAATTCTCTGGCTACCACTCATCCTTTACATATTGAATTTCTTTTCTCGTTCAATTTGATCCTCCTGCCTGGACGGGTGCAGCACCATCAGCTCTCAAAAAAGGATTGGCACCGTCCAGGACAGCAGCTTATAAACTGGGGGTCTGCGTGAAGGCTGGGGGCAGCACGTACGTGGGAGTACCAAAGTCTGCACATTCCTTCTCAAGCCTCTCACCACCCGGACTTGGAAATACATCGCTGTTCCCTCACTGTCAAAATCCTGCAAGTCCCTCCCTTAAAGAGGGCATTGTGGGCCTATCTACAGCACGTGGAGACTGCAGCGGTTCAAGAAGGCAGCTCAGCTATTAGTAGATTGCTGAATGGACCTCTCTAACTTCAAATAGTGTTCATCTTGCTTTGCAGACCTCCTGTGCAGTCATAACTTTGTATACCCTGTTCTGTCTCAGCACCCTATGATCTGTATGTCCTTGTTTGCTGGGATCTGCCTGTATGCTTGCAAAACAAAGCTTTTCACTGTACTTAGGTTCATGTGACTACAATTAATCAAATCAAATCACCATCATATGACCACTGATGCTCAAATCCCAGGAACAATGTTGTTTTTAAACTATACGTCAGCATACCATAACCTCCTGTGAAGGCTTCACAAGAGTAGGAATGATATAAACAGAATCCAGCGAGAGACTTCCTGTCTTCCCACTGTGTTCATTCTGTCCTTGAATCCAGCCACTGTCCTCAGCGATCTCCTTATCTCTCATCAACTTGATCAAATCACCCTTCTCATACTTGAGGAGTATAGGATCGTCTGGAATGGCAGAGGGAGTGGCAAATTAAACATTGCAATGGAGGCTCAGACTATTATACACTTATATCATACAGACTGTAATAGTGAAGCAAGTAGACAATAAAGACTGTGCTAGAGGCTGATTTACACTGTAGAGGTTAAGTTATACATGGAAATTAGAATACAGAATGATTTAGATTATAGAGACTGTAATGAATATTAAATTAGATTACAAAAATTATTATATAATAGAGACTGATTTAGATTATAGAGACTGTAATGAATATTAAAATAAAGAAATTATTATATAATTGAGACTGATTTAGATTATAGAGACTGTAATGGACATGGAGTCTTACTCTGTCACAGGAGAAGAAGTTAGTTATTTGGTGAGTATCTGTATGTAAGTTTTAAAACAATATAGCAACTAGTGGAAAGGTTAATGAAATGTATAAAGACCTAATTAAATGTGAAATTAAATATAATACTGAACACATGAGGATCGCAGGACAGTTAATGCGTCACAGCTGCAGTGTGTGGGATTTTCTGGATGCCAGTTTGACCAAAGCAAACACATCGGCAGCCACTGTTTGAAGTTCAAGCAACTTTGACTCAGAGTTCAGGAGCTGGAGGAGGAACTATGGGTAATGTGATGCATCAGGGAGGGTGAACATGAGCAGAATTCTTTGGAGAAGGTGGTCTCCCGCCTCTTGAGGTCGGGTCATCTGATTTGGTCAGTGTCGTTGGACAGAGGAGTGAGTATGGCTGTGAGTGAGGCAGGTAAGGGAAGGGGTTGGGTTGGGGCGGGGGGTGGTGGCCAGAGGCCGGAGTTCAGCAGCATCAGCCTTTGTAACCGTTCATTCCTTGAGAGCCTCACAAATGCAAATGGCAACCAGGACGGACTGCGCCTGTGCTTGTGCGAGGCACGTGGAGTGACTTATCGACTCCAGAAAATAGGTTTTCCGTTCATTCATTTTCTTTTAAACCCCAAGCGATGGCTGTCCTGACCTGCTGTCGTCCTGGGGGGACTGGGGAAGCAGGATGGGCTGTCATAGAGGTGGTTGGAAGGTGTGTCAGGGCGGACTGAGAGTGAGAGGGAGTGTGCTGCCTTAGAGAGGCCGGAAGGTGGGAGGGATGGGAGGGACGGGGGGGGGGGGGGGAGGTGCCTGCTGGTTTGCTGGGGGTCTGTATTTTATGCACTTTAAAAAATATAATTGGACTGTCTTACGTACATGTCATTGTTACTAATTTGTGCCTGAAAGTGGGATTTGAGCTCTGTCCTCATTTCCCTGAAAACCAGTTGAAGGGTAGGGTTTGGGGCCTGGTTTTGCTGCTCCACTCCCCTGTAAAATTGCTGTTTCTTTATATACTGCTGTTAATGTTAACTTTTTGTTTTGTAAACTGTGTATTGTTTAACAAAATTTTAAACAACTCCAAGTAGGAGAAGAATGGGCTCACAGTGGGCAAAAAGGTGTTTTGAGGGATAAGGGGGAAAAGTTATTGCCTGAGGCTACCTGACTGTAAGAAGCTGAGAGAGGAGAACACACATGGACAGAGGCTTTTTGTACCTTGTCTGGGACTGCCGTGTAATGCAATCGCGTATTCCGACCTCCTCGTCAGACCGTTCAGAAACAAGACAATCAGGTCAGCTATTTCAGTCGCACAGCTGGTGCTCAGCGTGTGCTCCTGGCCCTGCAAGGTGCTCACTGCCACGCTCTGGCCGTACAGATTCGGAGCCCTGTCACAGGACAGCGGACAGAGTGAATGCAAAACACCGAAGGACAATCTGGATCGATAGTAGACAAACCGGCTACCACTCAGCCCGTGATCTGATTGAATGGGACAGAACAGGCTCAAGGGGCTGAGCGGCCTACACCTGCTCCTAATTGCTATGTTCGGACGTCCAGTCGATAAGCAGGAATTTCTCAGTCAACGCTCACCCCGCTGATACATTACCTAAGTAAATCCCCAGATGTTCTTTCCACCATGTTTCCGGCCTGGATTATGGTCAGCCAAACCAACCCATCTTGGCACCATGTTTGCCAGTCTTACCAACCTGTCCTCAATTTCTACTTCCATCCCCATTAATCTCTGTATCCTTGCAGCCAGCTCCCCTCGGACTCTGACCTCTGCCTTGCCCACCACAACGTGTCACGATGTACACATCCACCTCACCATTGTCTCAGTCCTCCCAATCGAGTTTCCAATGACAAACCCCCACCTGCAGGAAACCCACCACTGGCTTCTTCAGCAGGGCTCTCTGTTCTCCCTCCAGGGTTAAACCGGGTCTTTTAAAAATTAACATTATTTTGTGGGATATGGTCATCGTTGAACTTGTCACCCATATGCCCTTGAACTGAGTGGCTTGTTCAGACCATTTCAGAGGGCAGTTAAGAATCAACCACATCGCTGTGGGTCTGGAGTCACGTGTAGGCCAGACCAGATTTCTTTCCCTCAGAGAAATTACATGGGTTTTGTTGACATTTGGCAATGGTTTCATGGTCATCATGAAATCTTTAATTCTAGATTTGTATTGAATTCAAATTCAACCATCTGCCATGCCGAGATTTGAACCTGGGTACCCGGAACATTCCTTGGGATTAGTAATCCAGCGATAGTACCACTACTGCCGAGTGACAATAATGGTCACCATCATATTAGCTTTCAATCCCATATCTAATGGAACTGAAATTTCACCAGATGCCAAGGAGGGAGTTGAGCCCTTATTCTCAGAGGCTTAGTCTGGGCCTTGGGATTACCGAGTGACATGACCACAACAGCACCATCTCGCCAATGGCTTCAGCAAGGGATCGTAAAGAGTGATTGCTTAGGGATTCCAGGATTTGGGAGTTTGATGATTGGAGATGTTGCCGATCAGAGTGGAGCGCTGGGCGCGGTGGAGAGGGGTTGAAACAGAAGGAGGCAATGCAACCTAGTGATGACGACCTTCGCAGTGATTGGTTGGAGGGAAGCAGGCAGGACGCACAACACCCACTGACCCCACATCTACCTGTTGGTGTTTATTCCAGTTATTTCGGCGTATGACCATTTCAAAAGGATTTTCTCGCTCTTGTCCACCAAGCTGACGCCAACACTGTTCACTGTCAGAAATACCAGCTGGTTTTTTGGTAAGCTAGGCCCTGCAAGACAGCAAGAGTCATTGGTGAAGCTGCCCATGACTGCAGAGAGTCCAGCTATAACTCAACCCTCCCACTGACAGCCTGGAGACAGGAGGCAACCCTCTGCTACCTTCAATTTCGCCAGCCTGCAATATTTCTTATTTTCTCCATAGCTAACACCCCATAGAACAACTCCAGTAACCTCTCCACCCTCGCACCCCGTCCCGTCACGTCCCCACTTGCTTTGTGTGGGCCTCAATGGTGAAACCAAGCAGTGTTGATTGACCGTGGGGGCCATCAGAATTCAGTCTGGTGCTCTCCTGATTAAATATCATCAGAGAGTTAGTGATTCAGGGCAGAAACATCGGAGCACTCTTTATTCCTAACTGCCCATGTGTGCACCATCACAAACACAGCACAATATACAACATGCAGCTGCACACACACACACAGACACACGCGCACTCATATGCACATATGCAAGCACACATGTATGCACACATACAGAGAAACGCGCATGCACACAAGCACAGGCACACATGGACACAGACACACAGACACACATGGACACAGACACACACACACACACACAGACAGACAGACACACACACACACATGGACACAGATACACACACACACACATACAGACACACACACACACACATGGACACAGATACACACACACACATGGACACAGATACACACACACACATACAGACACACACACACACACATGGACACAGACACACATGGACACAGACACAGACACAGACACACACACACACACACACACACACGGACACAGATACACACACACACACACACGGACACAGATACACACACACATACGGACACAGACACAGACACACACACATGGACACAGACACACATGGACACGGACACAGACACACGGACACAGAAACACACACACGGACATAGACACACACACACACACATACGGACACAGATACACACACACACATACAGACACACACACACACACACATACAGACACACACACACACACGGACACAGATACACACACACACATACGGACACAGATACACACACATGGACACAGACACACATGGACACGGACACAGACTCACACACACACATGGACACAGACACACACGGACACACACATATATACACAGACACACAGAGAAAAACATACGCATTCAGGCAGAAACACACACACACACCTGTAGAAACTCACTTGCGGTCAGTACCTGAAAATACAACAGCTTTAAAAAACCTGGAGAACATGTGAGGCCATTTCATCCGAGAAAAGTCGACGAGCTGTTCTTTCAGCTTGAGAGCATTGGTCTTCTCACTGACAAACAAATCCTTGAAGAAAACACACAGACCGATAAAGATTGAGTGAGACGCTGTTAAAGGGACAGAAATCTAGCAGGTTACCAGGCAGAGAACAGCATGTTCCTTTGGTTGTTCATATCAGGCAGAGGACATAATTACCCAACCAACAATATTACGGTGCCTCTAGTGGGCTGTAATTCGGTTACTTTGTACCGTTAAAGACAGAAAGAGTTGGGTTCTTTGTGGACATGGCTGTGCCCAGAGATGGAACGCACAGTCTCCACTGGTATCCTCGAAATAGTTAGGCCAAGGTGAGCTCGACAGAGGCATCATCTCACTCACATCCCCTCCCATTTTAAAATAGTATCCCTCCTTTGGTTACCCTGGTTTTGATTTGTTGCCATGAATGTACAACCTCTGGTGAACAGTGTTCCTGATTTCATGAACCGGGTTGACTTAGCAATTAGCTGGTAGCTTCGTTTATTAAAAGAAAAGGGTGGATTCACCACTGGAGACCTGGGCTGGAGGGTGTTACATGCAGAGTCCCTTAGAAACGTACATTGTAGCGATTTACGGGCTCCCAGGCAAATGCTGGATCCCCAGATCATTTATGTCCTCGTTGTCAGGTGATTGCATCCTTTTCTTACTGTTCTTTTACTTGCACTCCAGCCGCATGCTCCTGATCTTTGGTCACCCAGTTCACAGAGAGGCAGGTTCTCATAGACCCGGCCAAGGTAACCATCAACAGCTCCAAGCAGCAGGGCTCTGGAGGGGATTGTAATTCCCAACTGCTTGCTCCTCTTTCACGACTGTGTCAGCATCCGAGTGTCCTTAGACAGGGAGCACACTGCTAGGCTTCAGGACAGGTGGGTACATCAGGGGGTCTCCTCCTCCCATGAGATTTTGACCTTCTAGTTCTCCCTTTTGGTCACTGATAATTTGGTTTATTCTATGAAAAAAAAAGGGTGGAGCTGCGCTCTTCAGCATTCGGGAGCTGGCTCCTGGAGAAGAAAAGGATCTTGCAGGGGCATGTGGAAACTGATGTTTGTTTAAACTATAGACTTATGATGAAACCCTTGTAAATCCTGAATGCCTTTGGCTGCCTAATACAGCACAAGGTCTGAGAAGCAAGGATTGTTGGCTTTTATCCAGAAGGTAGCTGCAAAGGTCGTGCCTGCGTTTACTGCAATGTGCCAACGTTGCCCAGACTCTCGACTGGTCCTGCTTGACAAATGTATTAGAGTATTTGTTTGAAGATGCAAGTAGCAGGGTAGATAAATTGACCCAATCGACACAGGATCATCGGATAGGGAAAGGTTGATCCACAGGAGATGAGACTGCATCACGTCGGGGTGCTGTGTTAGAACGGATAGGGCGAACAGAAAGCCGAGTGGAGGGATGGATGGGGACATTCCGACTTTATACAAGGATCAGATCTCTAGCCTCAGCTATTTGTCATCGATATTAATGACCAACTTTACTGAAGCTACAAACCTGAATGGGAATGTAAGCTGTGAGGAGGATACAAAGAGAATCTAAAGAGATTTAAGCAGGCGAAGTAAATGGATATCAAAGTGGCAGATGATCTATAATGTGGGGAAGTGTGAAGTCATCACTTTGGTTGTATGAATAGAAAAACAGAAGTTTTTTTTAAAAAAAGCAGGAAACATATTACTGAGGTTCTGAGGGATGTGGATGCACTTGAACAGGAACACAGTTAACTATTAGATACAGTAAGCAGGTAGGAAGACCAAATGTATTCTGTCCTTTATTGCAAAGAGATTAGAGTGTAGGAATAAATAAGTCTTGGTACAATTTTTCAGGACTTGGTTGAGAGCACACCTGCAACAGTGTACACAGTTTTGGCCTCCATGTTTAAGGGATGTTATACCTGCGCTGGAGGCTATAGAGTAAAGGTTCACCAGATTGATTTCTGGGGTGAGGGGGTTCTCTTATGGTGCGGGTTTGACTAAATTGGGACTGTGCTGATCTCATTAAGATTCTGATCATAGGTTTCTGGAAGGGGTTTGGCAGGATAGACATGGATCAAATTAAGGTCCACTCCTTGTCATACCAAGCCCTCAACTACCACCGTTCCACCTGGACAGGAGCACTCAGCTGACCTGTCACATGTGTCCACTCCTAAAATGGATCAAATATTATCAAATAGATTCCCTGGGCCTCATCCTGATTGGTCGACACATCTTTAAAAAACATTTGGATGAACACTTGAAATATCTCCACATTCAAGGATATTGGACAAAGTGCAGGAAATTGGGATTAGCGCAACTTCAGTGGTAGTTATTGTCGGTGAAGACTTGATGGGCCAAAGGGCCTTTTCTGGGGTCTATGACCGTGATTCTGAAAGTTTTACGGTTTAATTATTTGTGGAGCACTTTGAAGCTCAGCTGAGGTGCTACTTGACTGAAACGACACCTTTTTGCCTCTTAACTGGCCTGCCATTTCCCAAGTGAAAGGGTCAGCAGGGAGCTGGCCTTTGACCTGGCCATGAAGAGGGCTTGACCTTTCGGTCTCCCCACCTCCCCTGGCCAGGGACAGTGCTGAGGATATGAGCATTGACTTCCAACTGCTCATCAAGACAGCAGCAGTCAATCAAATGGGATTACTCTTGACTGCGACCTGTAACATTAGCTGTTAAGCAATCCCCATGTCATTTCTCCTGACTTCACTCCCAGAATTAAATCTCTTTAGGCAATGGACTGGCTCACGTACCTGGACCTTTTCTGTGATCAGCTGGGACCACTCCTCCGGGGATTTGGCCTTGAGGTGATTTTCGGAGATACAGCCATGGACAACTTCCAGGGCTTTCTCAGGGTCAAATTTTACTCCAAATTTCACGCAGTAATGTTTTGCGGCAATTTCCACCAGCTCTTCCTCCTGTTGGATTTATAGGGACAGCATATTACCCCATTTGACAAATACCCTGCTCTGAACTTAGCATGCTCAACCCAAAACAGCCTGACCATATGACATAATTCCCATGTTCCCCAGACTTGACTGCGTTTCTCAAACTTCAGGACTGCGTTTCTCAAACTTCAGGACTGTGTTTCCCAAATTTCAGGACTGCGTTTCTCAAACTTCAGGACTGTATTTCCCAAATTTCAGGACTGCGTTTCTCAAACTTCAGGACTGCGTTTCCCAAATTTCAGGACTGCGTTTCTCAAACTTCAGGACCGTGTTTCTCAAACTTCAGGACTGCGTTTCTCAAACTTCAGGACTGTGTTTCTCAAACTTCAGAACTGCGTTTCCCAGACTTTGGGTCTGTGTTTCCCAAACATAAAGACCCCCTTTCCCAAAGGTCAAGACTCCATTTCCCAGGTTTCTGAAGTTAAATCTAGCCAAAGAGGCAAGTAGTGGATAGGAAAGGTTCCCATTCTGGATCACTGTTCAGTGATCTCCTTTGGAATGGGCTCGGTTGTGATGGTCTCCACAGTGGAATATCTCGCAGACACTCACAGCCCCATAGGACCACAAATGAAGAAGCTCTCTCTGTATCTCAGCAAGAGTGAGAAATATGATGGGAGTGAGGAGGGAGAAAGGAAATTCTGAGAAGAATTCGTCTCCAACACGGATAGAGTGAGCAGGACACTTCAAACAGGAAGACCAAAATAAGAAATAACAAGACGTTGAATAGCCCCCCTACCCCGTCTCAGTAGGAAACCATCTCCTCGAGATTTGTTGGTATTTTATCCTTCCAGAATATACAAAAAAATGTCTCCTCTGCATTGGGCAGACAGGATGCCAACTTGCAGAATGTTTCAGAGAACAGCTCTGGGACACACACACCCACCACCCTGTGGCTGAACACTTCAAACCCCCCCGCCCCTCCCACTCCGCCAAGGACATGCAAGTCGTTGGCCACCTCCACCACCAAATCCGAGCCATCTGACACCTGGAGGAAGAACGCCTCATCTTCTTGGGACCCTCCAACCACACGGAATCAATTTCACAGTTTCCTCAACCCCCTTCCCCCAACTTATCCCAGACCCAACTCTCCAACTTAGTACCGCCCTCTTGAACGGTCCTACCTTTCCATCTTCCTTCCCATCTATCCGCTCCATCCTCCATTCCAACCTAGCACCATCACCACCACCCCCTTCATCCACCTATCGCCTTCCCAGATACCTTCCCTCCAGCCGGACCACCCCCTCCCATTTCCCTCTCAGCCAGCTTTGGTCCCCCGCCCTCCACACTCGTGATGAAAAGCTTGAAACATCGACTCTCCTGCTCCTCGGATGCTGCCGGACTGACTGTGCTTTTCCAACACACTTTTTGACTATGAAAGTTACAACTTGAGAACAGCCATTAAACACCCCAGCACTGCAGGTAAAGAAAGGTAAAAGACAGACTCTGAATTACTGCCAGCCAAGCACAGTGGGAAGAAGCTCAGGCAAATCAAATCCAATGAAGCCAAGAATTTCAAACTCAACTGCTCAACTGGCATCAGTACCATCCAAAGTAGTGACCTCAATGTTGTACTATTAGCTCTTCACAAACTACTCAAAGACTGATCCATATATATTTTTCTGACTTTAGTTACTTCTTGTTCCTAATCGATGTAAATGTGTGATCCATTACTACACATTCTTGGGCTTTGTATCTAATAAACTCACTCTTCTGTTAATTCAAGAAAGCCTGGGTAAATAAAACCTAATGTCATTTGTGTCTGGAAGACTGGTATCCACAAAGACGGGGATACTTTTCAAAACTGGCATTAGGGGTACTGGGGTGGGGGGCAAACTCTCCACTGGTTACATTCATACCAGACACATAGGAAGGTGGTTGGGGTTGTTGGAGGTCAGTCATCTCAGCTCCAGGACATCTCTGCAGGAGTCCCTCAGGGGAGTGTCCTAGGCCCAACCTGCTTCACCAATGACCTTCCCTCCACCACAAGGTCAGAAGTAAGGATGTTCACCAGTGATTGTACAATGTTCAGCATCATTCATGCCTCCTCAGATACTGAAGCAGCCCATATTCTGATGCAACAAGATCTGGACAATATCCAGGCTTGGGCTGACAAGTGACAAGTCAGATTCATGCTGCACAAATACCATCACTAATCAGAGACAATCTAACCATTGCCTCTTGGCATTCACTGCTGTTACCATCACTGAATCTCCTACTATTAACATTCTGGGGGTTACCATTGACCAGAAACCCCACTGGACTCACCATATAAACACAGTAGCCACAACAGCAGGTCATAGGCTAGAAATCCTGCAGCAGATAACTCACCTCCTGACTCCCCATATCCTCTCTATCATCCACAAGGCACAGGTCAGGACGGAGACAGCTCCAACGATGCTCAAGAAGCTTTACACCATTCAGGGCAAAGTAACTTGATTGATTGACACCACATCCACATGCATGCATTCCCTCTACCACCAACACTCAGCGGCAGCAATGTGTGCTCTCTACAAGATACACTCGAGAATTCACCAAAATCCTCAGATAGCGCCTTCCAAACCCAAGCCCACTTCTATCTAAAAGGGACAAGGGCCCACCACTCCCTGAAAGTCCCTCTCCAAGCCACTCCCCACCCTGACGTGAAAACATCCCATCAGTCCTTCACCGTTGCTGGGTCAAACCCCCCTCCCTGATGGCATTGTGGGTCAACCCACAGCAGGTCGACTGCCTTGGTTCAAGAAGGCAGCTCACCGCCACCTTCTCAAGGGGCAACTAGGGACGATCAGTAAATGCTGGCCCAGCCAGTGGCGCCCACACCCCATGAATGAATAAAAACGCGAACCAACTGAAGGGTGCGGGTAAAAAAAGGAGGCCAATATATACCTCCTCACTGGGAGCTTCACCCGGGAACTGTGCATAACAATAACTACTTGCGAATCAGGTCCCACTGGATTCCCTACCTTCTCACAGCTATATTCCCCGCTTCGGATTCCTCGGATGATCTGCTGGTAGATGAGATCTGTGCTGATGCGGTCCTCGTTGCTGTCGTGCCAAGGTGTGAAGATCTCTTTTCGGTAAAGGAGGCGGAATGGTGTATGGCGTTCCTGCCCCCCTTGCCCCTTCACATACTGCTCACACTGGGAGATGGCATCCAGCACATGATCATTGCCACTCCCGAGAGAGGATAGCTAGGAAAGGATTGGAAAGAGGTGAGAGCTGGACAACCATCGCAGCTATACCGCGCAGGGTGAACCGAATCGGCTGAAGACTGGTATCTGAGATGCTGGGGCCCCCTTGGGGAGGCCGAGATGGACCATCCACTCGGTACTGCTAGCTGGAGATTGCTGAGAGTGCTTCAGCCGTATCTGTTTCACTATTGTGTTGGGCTCTTCCATCATTGAGGATGGGGATTCCTGTGGAGACCCTCTTCCCAGTGTCCACGATGACTTGCCTCAGTGATAGTGAAAGTGCCACCTACAATCATGGCAGGGTATTCTTGATGTGAAGGCAGGACTTTGTCTCCACAAGGACTGTGCACTGGTCACCTCACCAGTACAGTCAAGGACAGATGCATCTGCAGCTGGCAGATTGGTAAAGACGAGGTCAAGTGTGGATTTCCCTCTTGTTGGCTCCCTGACCACCTACCGTAGACCCACCCAGTTTAGCAGCTATGTCCTTTAGGATCTGACCAGCTTGATCAGTAGTGCTGCTGAAATCCCCCACCTCGAGTATATTCTGTGGCCTTGTCACCCTCACTGCTTCCTTCATGTGTTGTTCAGCATGGAGGCGTCCTGAATCATCAGCCGAAGGGCTGGAGGGGATGTGATAATCTCTCAGACCTGCCGTGCTCAGCCATCGGACTCACATAAGCGCGCGCACACAAACACACACAGACTCACAGGCACTCGCAAACACTCAAACTCATAAGCACATACACACAGAGCTGCACATACAGAGACAGACACATATACACACACAGACATAAGTACAGATACACACAGCAATACAGACACACACAGGTACAGAGACACCCACTATGCGTGTATTTGCATGATACAGAGAGACACACACATAGATACCGAGTCACACTCATACACACCCACACAGCAATAGACACACATACACCCACACAGATAAAAGCACATATGTACACACACACAGTCATACAAACAGAAATGTACACGTAGCTACATAGACACACATGCACACAGATGTAGATACACACTTACATGCACACAGGTATATACACGTGTGTGCAGACTGGTACACACAGCCTCTCTCACACACACACACACAGAGGTACACCCACACACATGGACAACACAAAACCAAACTCTGCGGTAACTTACAGAGTCATACAGTGCAATGTAAATGGAGAACCCAAAGGTGTCCTTGAGTTGGATCTTGCCTGCGACTGTTTTGCAAAGTTCATTGGCTGTAGTCGCTGAATCAATGGCGATTGAACAGCTCAATCTATTCATCAGGGTCACCGTTACTTTGATGGGACCCTTTTGTTTCGTGGCCTGTGGGAAAGTGAAAAAGAACAGTCTGCGACCTCACACACCACCACGTTCCCCCTTCCCCCCAACTGACCCCTGAACCCCCCCCACACTCATCCCCCCTCAGATTGACCCCCACACTGAATCCTCCTCAGACTGACCCCCCCACACTGACCCCTGATCCCACCTCACACCAATTCCCCCCACACTGACCCCACCCCCAAAACAACTTACCCCCTCACACTGACCATCACTCAGACTAACCTCTGACCTCTCTCCACACCAACCTGCTCCCTCAGACTGACCCCTGACCCCCATCACACTGAGCCCTTCTCACACTGACCCCCGACATCCCTCAGACCGACCTCCTGATCACACTCACACCAAACTCCCCTCATACCAACCATTCCCACACTGACACCTGACCCCTGACCTCCTTACACCAACCCACCCCACACTAAACAACCCCCCCACACCCCCCCCCATGGCACTGACCTCAGCTCCAATGAACATGCCCCACCCCAGCTGCTGAAACCTCTAACGCAAAGAGATGCCGCCCCCCCCACCCAGGTTGGGGTATGATGGTTTATTCAGGCAGTGGTGTGGCCAATCCTGGAGGAGAATCTCACTGGGATCTCGGCAGACTGATGGGTGCTGTTCATCCAATCCCCTCTCAGCACAGGCCTCTGTCATGTGATCATCACCCATGTCAGCTGACTGCTTCCAGGCGTGAGGATGAGCATTTTAATCCCCCGGGGACCTCCTGGTGTGTCTGTCCCCTGACCGGGTGCCTACAGCTACCTCTCCCAATCTGTAGAGACCCCACTTGCCCTCAGCATCTCGGTCCACTGTATAAAGCCCAATGTCACAGCTCAGGCGAAGGAAGTGAAGGAGTCTCGCTGAACTTGACACTCACTACCTCCCCTGCTCACCTATGATGTTTCCCTGCCCCGTGTCCATACCTCCAGCTCCAAGTAACTTGGTGGTTTTCTCCGAGCTCCATTTGCAACAGTACGTCGCAGATGTTCAGCACAGTACATGACGTATCCCTCTGGCCCATTGCGAATGAAATTACGCAAATACTGATAAAATAAACACAAATCAAATACAAACATTCTTCTTAGGCACAGGAAACATTCTGCACATAAAGTATGATTTATCTGGTTAGCATGCAAAATAATACTTTTCACTGTACCTCAATACATGTGACAATAATAGACCAAACACGCTGCCTGCTAGTTAACAAATATCCCAAGTCCACTCCACCTAACCTGGTTAAAAATCACACAACACCAGGTTATAGTCCAACAGGTTTAATTGGAAGCATTAGCTTTTGGAGCACTGCGCTTTCATCACTCACCCAACCACCTGATGAAGGAGCATCGCTCCGAAAGCTAGTGCTTCCAATTAAACCTGTTGGACTTTAACCTGGTGTTGTGTGATTTTTAACTTTGTCCACCCCAGTCCAACACCGGCATCTCCAAATCATGGCCACCTAACCTGCACACCTTTGGACTGTGGAAGGAAACCGGAGCACCCAGAGGAAACCCACGCAGGCAGTTGGCCAAAGGGGGGATTGAACCTGAGTCCCCAGTACTGGTGAGGCAGCAGTGCTAACCACCGAGCCACCATGGCTGATAGATAAGGAGACGTGTCATGAAATCTCCGAGGGACAGACCTGCAAAGTTGTCAGTCCATCAGAAGGGAATGGGGGAATCTGGGCTTGGCACTTGCAGTGAGTATGGAACTGTGCCAAGGTCAGGAAAAAAAAAGCCGAGGAATTGGCAGACTTTCCAGTCCACGCTGGGATTGGCATCTCAAAGCAGCACCAGTTCAGGTTGGGCTTCAGTCTGCTCCCTGCTTTGTCTGACAGGCCAACGGTGAAGAAAGCACCAGTTAGGATCAAACAGAAAATTCCTGTGGCTACAAACGTTGACCATTGTCCAAGTTGGAAAGGGACTCAAAAATGAAAGGGATGTGCTGCTGCCTTTTCTTCCAAGTCAGTTTATATGACATATTGGCAATAGGAACAAACTCCACTCACCCAGTCTCAAAGGTCAAATAAAACTGCCAAAGGTTCAATCAGCCAATTCCCCAGAAGGGGCGGCCCACAGACAAATGGCAAATCAATTCCCAATTCCTATCTGCGTTTATTTCACAAACTAGTCTCCTGCACAGACTGCATGACAAGGGGGAGGTAGTGGCCTGAGGGCAAAGCAGCAGTGCCCCACGTGAAATTAAATGTAGAGAGCAAACACAGGACAGGGAACACAGTGAAACTAACCTTTATAAACCCATCAGTGGGTGGAAAGCAGCCAGCACAAAGACACAGCAGAATCCATCCTCTGGCTTTAATGTTCGATTTGGGACAGGCAGTCAGCTGCTTACAGATTTGACAGTAAATCTCATCCCTGCAGCAAAAAAACAATCAGAATTATAAAACAGAGGGGAATAGGTCCAAGGGATCAGTTCAGAGAGAGAGAGAGAGAGAGAGAGAGAGAGAGACAGGGGCGACACATTCCTGGCATCCAATGCTCTTTCAGTTGCCTGCTGATACAATGGCGACATGGGCACAATGGCGTCGTGAGCTGGGGACAGGTCTTACTCCCGGGAGCCCTCCCTGTTGGCATCCACTTCAGCCCAACAAAGCAATTCAGCGGGAGATGAGCACGAAAATCAAACCGTGACTGGGGCGAAGACTGGAGGAGCACTGTCACAATCGTGGGAGCTGGAATCCAGACGTGTTCCCCTCAGAGGAAACCCTCCCGACGATTGTAATGATCAGAAGAACGCAGAGAGACAATATAAAATACAGGGAGTGCAGGCACAGAGAGACTGGGGAGGATATCTATAATCCCCGCAGGGCAGTTTGAGAAAATAGTGAATAAGATATGTGGGAGGTTCGCTTTATAAACAGAGATATAGAACTCAAAATCAAGGACAGGCTGGTAAACATTTCTAAGATGCTGTTGTGGCTACAATGGTTATGCCCAAGTGGGTGGCATGGTGGCACAGTGGTTAGCACTGCTACCTCACAGCACCAGAGACCTGGGTTCAATTCCATCCACGGGCAACTGTCTGTGTGGAGTTTGCATATTTATGGGTACTCTTTATGGGTATTTAAGCGGGCATTGGATAGGTATATGGAGGATAGTGGGTTAGTGTAGGTTAGGTGGGCTTTGATCGGCGCAACATCGAGGCCGAAGGGCCTGTACTGCGCTGTATTCTTCTATGTTCTATGTTCTATATTTGCCCCATGTCTGTGTGGGCTTCCTCCCACAGTCCCAGGTGCCCAGGTTAGGTGGATTAGCTTTGCTAAATTACCTGTAGTGTCCAGGGATGTGCAAACTAGGTGGACTAGTCATGGGAAACGCAGGGATAGGGTCGGGGGTTTAGTCTGGGTGGAATGGCCTTCAGAGCGTTGGTGTGCGCTCAGTGGGCCGAATGGCCTGCTTCCACACAAGGGTTTCTCATCCTCGGCACCACACCACAGGAAGGAGTAGGAAGGGGCGCAGAAAACGCTTCTGGTGAGGAGAGACTTTATTTATGACGGGGAGATTGGATCAGCTGAGGCTGTTCACCTCAGACAAGGTCGAGGGAAGATTTCCTGGAGAAATTCAAAACAATGAGGTACCTGCATAAAGCAGGTAGAAAATAACCATTTCTGTTGGTAGAAAAGCTGAGAATCAGAGCACCCCAATCTAAAATCAAATCAACCAAGGGCATGTTTATGCAGACAGCAGTAAGGATCTGGAAGGGGCTACCTGACCATGAGTTGGAGGGAGATCAGGGTGGCACTGTGGCTCAGTGGTCAGCACTGCTGTCTCACCGTACAATGGACTCAGGTTCAATCCCAGCCTCGGGCGACTGTCTGTATGGAGTTTGCACATTCTCCCCATGTCTGCGTAGGTTTCCTGCGGATGCTCTGGTTCGGCTCCCCCCACAATCCAAGATGTGTAGGTTAGGTGAATTGGCCATGCTAAGTAGCCCGTAGTGTCCAGGGTGTGTAGGTTAAGGGCATTACTGGATTAGTGATGCTGGAAAAGCACAGCAGTTCAGGCAGCATCCAATGAGCAGCGAAATCGACGTTTCGGGCAAAAGCCCTTCATCAGGAATAAAGGCAGTGAGCCTGAAGCATGGAGAGATAAGCTAGAGGAGGGTGGGGGTGGGGAGAGAGTAGCATAGAGTCGAGTTTGTTTCACAACATGGTTGAAGAGCTTCAGAGCAGAGGAAATGACCTGGGAGTTGCAGTGGGAGAGGCACTCCCTGAGATTCTTGTAGAGAGAGGAGGAAAACTTCTTCAAGGCAGGCATCCTTGCAAGAGGATTCGCAGTCGGGTTAAAATCAATGAGGTAAAAACAATAACTGCAGATGCTGGAAAGCAAATACTGGATTAGTGGTGCTGGAAGAGCACAGCAGTTCAGGCAGCATCCAACGAGCAGCGAAATCAACGTTTCGGGAAAAAGCCCTTCATTAGTCAGGGGTAAATGTAGAGTATAAGGTCTGGGTCGGTTTGGACCTGTTGGGCAGAATGGCCTGCTTTCACACTGTAGGGATTCTATGATTCTAAGATTCAATCGCGATTTTCCAAAGATATTTGGGCAAAGCCTAACAGTGCAAGGCCCACAGGAGAAAGGGCAGGCGAGTGGGATTAGCTTCATAGTTTGTCCAGAGAGCTGGCACATGTGCAACAGAACAATTGACGTCCTTCCATGCTCCAGCTATTCCCAAACGTTGCTATTTAGAGACACAAAAAACCATCTTGCACTCATCAGGGCCGGGTCGCAAGAAACCCAAGTTAGAAAGGAACACCAGTTTACACAGCATGAGTAGAAGACTCTGATTGGTTGGATTGTGGTTGTCTCAGAGAGGCAGCAGGAATCGTTAAATATCGGTCTTGGTGAACTGATGAAACTCAGGCCATGGAGGTAGCCTCTGATTGGTTAAGGTATTGCCATGGGGCTTAGAGTGAGGATTAGAATTCTCTGTAACCCGCTCCTCAATGAAAAAGATATAATTCCATTCACCTACAAAGTTCAGAACCTTACATGTAAATAAATATCACGTTACACGTGCAGAAGGGTCATGCTGTAAGCCTCACATTGGTTTCCAGGGTAGCTCCGTCAGGATTATTTAGCCAATCCTGCCCTACTGCAGAATCATATGCCATGTTACACACCGTATTTTGAGGGTGCAAGAATCGGACAATGCATCATTTTACATAACTGCTGATTGCTGGACTTCTTGAACTGCTGCAGTCCTTGCGCATTGGAACACTCTCAGGGCTGTGAGGAGGGGTGGGGGTGAGAGGAGTTCTGGGCCTTTGACAGTGGAGTAGCTCCAAATCACGATTGTGCAGGCCTCAGAGGGCAGGTGGTGTTATCCAGAGCCCCAGGCCCTCTGGTTGGTAGAACTCATGGTTTGTCAAATCTCCTTCCTTAGTTGCTGCAGTGTCCATTATTGGTGGATAAAGTGCTAACCAAGCAGGCAGCTTGGACCCAGATAGGGCCCGAGACATTTGAATGTTGGTGAGGCCACACCCATCCAGATAAGCGGGGAGTATTCCATCACACTACTGTCGATGGTGGACAGGTATTGAGGAGTTAGGAGATGAGTGGGACACTGCAGAACTCCTTATTTGTGACCTACTCCTGTCACCCTCATTATTTATATGGGCTGAGCTAGTTCAGTTCCTGGTCAATGGTAACTCCTCCAGGATATTGACAGTGAAAGATTCAGTGATTGAAAGTCAAAGGGCAGTGGTTAGACTCTGAATTGCTGGAGATGGACATTCCCTGGCATTTGTCGGGCACAAATGTTACCTGCCACATGTCAGCCCAAGCCTGAACATGGACTGCTTCAGTACCTGAGGAGTTGTGTAATGGTGCGGAACATTGTGCAATCATCAGTGACCATCCTTATGATGGAGGGAAGGTGATTGGTGAAGCAGCTGAAGATGGTTGGGCTAGGACACTACCCTGAGGAACTCCTGCAGAGATGTCCTGGAGCTGAGGTAACTGATTTCCACAAACATAGCTATCCCTTTACATGCCAGGTATGACTCCCACCATCAGATAGTTATGTTTCTGAATCCCATTGATTCCAGCTCTTTGGTGCCACACTCGGCCGAATGCAACCTCGATAACAAGGACTGTCAATCTCACCTCACCTCTGGAATTCAGCTCTTTTGTCCATGTTTGGCCCAAGGCTGTAACGAGGTCAGGAGCTGAGTGGCCCTGGCAGAAACCCAAACTGGGTATCACTGAGCAGGTTAGTGCTGAGCAGGTGCTGCTTGGTAGATTTGCTGATGCCACCTTCTAACACTTTACTGATGATCGACAGTAGACCAATGGGGGTGGTAATTGGCTGGGTTGGATTTGGTCCTACAAGATATAACTGGGCAATTTTCCACATTGTTGGGTACATGCCAGTGTTGTAACTGTACTAGAACAGCTTGGCTAAGGGACCGGCAAGTTTGACAGCACAAGTCTTCAGTATTATTACTGGAAGGTGGTCAGGGCCAGTAATCTTTGCAGCTTCCAGTGTCTCCAATCATTCCTTGATATCACGTGGAGTGATTGGAATTGGTTGAAGGTTGATATCTGTGACGCTGGGGAGGCCGAGATGGATCAGCCACTCAGCATTTCAGGCTGAAGATTGCTGCAAATGTTTTAGCTTTATCTTTGTGCACTGATGTGCTGAGCTCTTCCATTAACGGTGAGGATATTTGTAGAGGCTCTTCCTTCAGTGAGTTGGTTAACTGCCCACCACCATTCGCGACTGGATGCCTAGTAACGTCCTCCAGATTGTACGTCACTGTGCCACCCACCTCTGCTGGGTCTGTCCTGCCGGTGGGACAGGACATACCCAGGGATGGTGAGGGTGGTGTCTGCGACGTTGTCAGTAAGGTATGAATCCATGAGTGTGACTATGTCAGGCTGTTGCTTGACTAGTCTGTGAGACAGCCCTCCCAGTTTTGGCACTAGCCCCCAGATGTTAGTGAGGAGGATTTTGCAGGGTCAACAGAGCTGTTTTTGCTGTTGGTGTTTCCGGTGCCCAGGTCAACGCCAAGTGGTGCCACTATTGTGGGTCAAGTCTTAAACGTAGGCCTTCCCTAAGGGGCATTACCAAACCAGCTTGTAAGAATCATCAATAGATTCATGGTCACCATTAGACTAGCTTTCAATTCCAGAATTATGAATTGATTTTAAATTCCACCGGGTGCGGTCGTGGGATTTGAACCATGTGGTCCCTAGACCATTAGGCTGTGCCCCTGGATTACCCATCAAGGGGACGTTGCCACGACAGCACTGCCACAGCCTTCCCTCAAATGGATATGAGTTCACATCACTCTATGGTCGTCCTCAAAAATAAACCTCAGGTATTGCTGAAAATTCTGACCATGCCCTGCCTATTCCATCTCACAGATAACACTGGGTCAGGGACCAGGAGTGAAGTACCTGCCTCACACATCGAGCGGGAATTACCTGATGTTAGGTCGGGCAATGGCATTGCCTATGATGAAATGAAGCTTCTCCAGGTTTGACATTGGTCTATCTGTGATGGTGCTTTCACCTGGATACATGTCCTGTCCGTGATTCTGTGGAACCTGTGGTATTAACCAAAGGGACCAGGTTAGCCAGAGAGCCTTGAAACACACTTCCCAGCATCACGAAACAATGAGCTGATTTGGAAATATATCGCCATTCCTTCAGTGCCGCTGGGTCAAAATCCTGGGAGACCCTCCCTAAGGGTATTGTGGGTCGCACGGGCTGCAGTGGGTCAGGCAGGCGGTTCACCATCACCTTCTCAAGGGACAATGAAGGATGAGCCTCACCAGACTGAACATTTGAAAGTTGACTGAGTCCAGGAAGTGGAAGATCTTGTCACTGTGAACAAGTAGAGTTTAGTCAGCGTAACATCTCCGGAGCTATGTTCTGAAGAGAGGGCTGTTCAGGTTTGCAAACAGCTCTGTGCGACCTGAGAAAGGTCATTCAACTGCCCCATGGGTTGCCATCTCCACAGTCCCCTTGCTGCCACCTCCAGGATGGGAGGGGGAGGGGCGGTGGGTGTTGAGGAGGGAGGTGGCAATTAGCTAACCTGTCGTCTGGGAAACTGATGAAAGAAAAGACCATTTTGAGAACCAGTGGGGTACAAATTTGACAGTAGGGCCTCTCTTCACATCACTGACCAATACCACCACCAGCCAGCCACCCACACCACCCCTCCCCTCCACGCACACAGACACTCACACTCACACACACTCATACAGACAGACAGACACACACACAGACACTCACACACACAGACACTCACACACACAGACACACTCACATAGACACAGACACACACACAGACACACTCTCACACACACACACACTCACACAGACACACACATACACATAGACACAGACATACACACAGACACACACACACACACACACAGACACAGACACACTCACATAGACACAGACACACACACACACACTCACACAGACACAGGCACACACACACTCACACAGACATACACACACAGACACACTCACAAAGACACAAACATACACATAGACACAGACACACACAGACACACATAGGCATACACACAGACACACACACACACAGACACACTCACGTGGACACAGACACACAGACACACACATACACACAGACACACACACACTCACATAGACACAGACACACACACACACTCACACAGACACTCACACTCACACAGACACTCACACTCACACACACAGACACACTCACATAGACACAGACACACTCACATAGACACAGACACACACGCACTCACACAGACATAGACACACACACAAACACACACTTACATATAGACACAGACATACACACAGACACACATACACAGACACACAGATACACACACACAGACACACTCACATAGACACAGACACACACACTCACACAGACACACACACAGACACACACACTCACACAGACACACACACACATACACACAGACATACACATAGACACAGACATACACATAGACACACACACTCACACACACAGACAAACTCACATAGACACAGACACACAGGCACACACACACACAGACAGACACAGTCACACAGACACACACATATACAGACACACACACTCTCACACACTCACACACAGATACACACATACACATAGACACAGACATACACACACACACAGACACACTCACGTAGACACAGACACATAGACACAGACACACAGACACACACATACACACAGACACACACACACACTCACACAGACACTCACACTCACATAGACAGAGACACACACACAGACACACTCACATAGACACAGACACACGTACGCACACGGACACACACAAACACACACATACACATAGACATAGACATACACACAGACACACACACACAGACACACAGATACACACACACAGACACACTCACATAGACACACACACACACTCACACAGACACACACACAGACACACACACTCACACAGACACAGACATACACACATACACAGACACACACACTCACACACAGACACACTCACATAGACACAGACACACTCACACACACAGACACAATCACACAGACACACACATACACACAGACACAGACATACACACAGACACACACACACACAGACACACTCACATAGACACAGACACACAGGCACACACACAGACAGACACAGTCACACAGGCACACACACAGACACAGACACACACACTCACACACACAGACACTCACACGCTCACACACAGACACACACATAGACACAGACATACACACACATAGACACAGACATATACACAGACACACACACAGACACACACAGGCACAGACACGCACACACTCACAGACACAACACACACAGACACAGACACACTCACACACAGACACAGACCCACACACACATAGACACAGACATAGACACAGACATACACAGAGACACATACTCACACACACCAACACACTCATATAGACACAGTCACAAACATAGACACACACATACACATAGACAGACATACACACAGACACATACACACACACACAGGCACACTCACATAGACACACTCACACAGACACACACATAGACACAGACATAGACACAGACATACACACACTCACATAGACACACACACAGACACACACACTCGCACATACACATACACATAGACACAGGCATACACACAGACACACACACACTCACACACACATAGACACAGACACACATACACTCACACAGACACACACACCCACATAGACACAGACACACACACACTCACACAGACACACACATACACATAGACACACACACACTCACACGCACAGACATACACACACAGACACACTCAAATAGACACAGACACACACACACACATAGACATAGACATACACACAGACACACACACACACACACACCCCGACACACTCACATAGACACAGACACACACACACTCACACAGACACACATACACACACACAGACACACAGACACACTCACATAGACACACAAACACTCACACTGACGCACACACACTCACACATAGACACACTCACATAGATACACACACATACACATAGACACAGGCATACACACAGACACACACACACTCACACACAGACACAGACCACTCACATAGACACAGACACACACACACACTCACACAGACACACACACAGACACACTCACACAGACACACTCACATAGACACAGACAAACACACACACAGACACACACACACTCACACTCACACACACATACACATAGACACAGACATACACACAGACACACTCACATAGACACAGACACACACACAGTCACTCACATTCACAGACACACTCACATAGACACAGACACACACACACTCACACAGACACACACACAGACACACTCACATAGACACAGACAAACACACACACAGACACACACACACATAGACACAGACATACACACAGACACACTCACATAGACACAGACACACACACAGTCACTCACATTCACAGACACACTCACATAGACACACACACAGTCACACAGACAGGCAGACACACTGACATACACACACAGACAGACACAGACATACACATAGACACACTCACACAGACACACATAGACACACTCACACAGACACACTCACACAGACACACACATACACATAGACACAGGCATACACACAGACACACAGACACACACACATACACATAGACACAGGCATACACACAGACAGACACACTCACACACAGACACACACACACACACTCTCACAGACACACTCACATAGACACACACACTCACAGACACACACACAGTCACACAGACACACTGACATACACACACACACACACTCATGCTCAAGTAGCTGGAGTCTCTTGAGATTGGCAATTATGCGTTAGGATGGAATTCATTGCCCAGGAGTCAGGGTGAATTCAGCGGATTTTGGGGCAGGCTACAAGATGGGAAGATGGATGTGGGAGGAGGGAGGAGTCAGTCATTGTCAAGTGGGTGGGGATGGGAGGGAAGTGCTGGCATCAGCAGAGAGGAAGCTAAATGTCCTGTCCGAGGAATTGGGAGTGATGGGGAGAAAGCTCCTATTCCATGAGGAATGCTGTAATCGAGCCTTGGGAGGCTACTTCAATAACGGTGACCCTCAACCATCCTCCCCTGACTGCTACTGCCTGTCATCTGAAGAGTCAGGGAATCACAACTTTGTTACAGCACAATGTGGGGCCATTCAGCCCATCTTATCTGTGCTGGGCTATTTGAATGAGCACTTTGCCTATTGCCAATCCACCCCCTTCTCCCCATAATTCTGCACATCCCTCCTTTCCACAAAGCTCACGTGGAGTCCTAGCCCATCATTATGGGTGACTAAGAGATTAGCACTTGGATAAAGACAGGGACTGTTGTTACAGAGACGAAGGTGCATCAGAAACATCCACAAATAGCAACAACAAGAAATGCGACCTCCCTCTGTTTGTTGCTGAGGCTCTGAGGGGTGCTGGGCCTCTTGCTGGGATATTTGTATCATTAATAGTAACAGGTGAGGTGCCAGAAGACTGGAAGTTGGCTAATGTGGTGCCACTGTTTAAGAAGGGTGGTAAGGGCAAGCCGGGGAACAATAGACCAGTGAGCCTGACGTCGGTGGTGGGCAGGTTGTTGGAGGGAATCCTGAGGGACAGGATGTACATGTATTTGGAAAGGCAAGGACTGATTAGGGATAGGTCAACATTGCTTTGTGCATGGGAAATCATGTCTCACAAACTTGATTGAGTTTTTTGAAGTAACAAAGAAGATTGATGAGGGCAGAGCAGTAGATGGGATTTATATGGACTTCAGTAAGGTGTTTGACAAGGTTCCCCGTGGGAGACTGATTAGCAAGGTTAGATCTCATGGAATACAGGGAGAACTAGCCATTTGGATACAGAACTGGCTCAAAGGTAGAAGACAGAGGGTGGTGGTGGAGGGTTGTTTTTCAGACTGGAGGCCTGTGGCCAGTGGAGTGCCACAAGGATCGGAGCTGAATCAATTACTTTTCATCATTTATATAAATGATTTGGATGTGAACATAAGAGGTATAGTTAGTAAGTTTGCAGATGACACCAAAATTGGAGGTGTAGTGGACAGCGAAGAGGGTTACCTCAGATTACAACAGGATCTAGACCAGATGGGCCAATGGGCTGAGAAGTGGCAGATGGAGTTTAATTCAGATAAATGCGAGGTGCTGCATTTTGGGAAAGCAAATCTTAGCAGGACTTATACACTTAATGGTAAGGTCCTGAGGAGTGTTGCTGAACAAAGAGACCTTGGAGTGCAGGTTCATAGCTCCTTGAAAGTGGAGTCGCAGGTAGGTAGGATAGTGAAGAAGGCATTTGGTATGCTTTCCTTTATTGGTCAGAGAATTGAGTACAGGAGTTGGGAGGTCATGTTGCGGCTGTACAGGACATTGGTTAGGCTACTGTTGGAATATTGCGTGCAATTCTGGTCTCCTTTCTATCAGAAAGATGTTGTGAAACTTGAAAGGGTTCAGAAAAGATTTACAAGGATGTTGCCAGGGTTGGAGGATCTGAGCTACAGGGAGAGGCTGAATAGGCTGGGGCTATTTTCCCTGGAGCGTCGGAGGCTGAGGGGTAACCTTAATAGAGGTTTATAAAATCATGAGGGGCATAGATAGGGTAAATAGACAAAGTCTTTTCCCTGGGATCGGGGAGTCCAGAACTGGGGGGCCATAGGTTTAGGGTGAGAGGGGAAAGATATAAAAGAGACCTCAGGGATAACATATTCACACAGAGGGTGGTATGTGTATGGAATGAGCTGCCAGAGGAAGTGGTGGAGGCTGGTACAATTGCAACATTTAAGAGGCATTTGGATGGGTATATGAATAGGAAAGGGTTAGAGGGATATGGGCCGGGTGCTGGCAGGAGGGACTAGATTGGGTTGGGATATCTGGTCAGCATGGACGGGTTGGACCGAAGGATCTATTTCCATGCTGTACATCTCTATGACTCTATGATCTCCAGAGTTCCAGGAGATCTCTCCAGGTTGGAATCACCTGCCAGCACAGGCAGAAAGAACTTCCATAACATTCCACTGAGGAAAGCAGTGGCAGGAGATATGGGTTAACGCTGGCATGGTGGGAATATCAGTCAATGCGTCTTCCAGACTAATGCTTGCAGGTTCAAATACAGACAGAGACAAAGCCTGTCTTAGTGATGGTGATAGTATAACCATATACTTGTAAAAATGTCACTCATGTCCTTCAGGGAAGGAAACTGCCAGCCTTACCGGGTCTGACCGGTATGTGACTCCAGATCCACAGCAACGTGATTGTCTCTTAACTGCCCTCTGGGCAATTCGGAATGGGCTATTAATGTTGGCCTAGTGATGTCCACATCCCGTGTATGAATAAAACAAAATTTGAAAGGGTATGTTTCAGTACCACGCTGCAGTACCAGTCTAAACTACCCTGGATTATACCCTCAATGAGATGATCAGTGGTTATTATCGCTAGCATTGGTTAACACAAGGATACCACGGTAATCTAAAAGATAAGGATGGCTGGCTGATTTGAGGAATGAGTATGTTCCTCATGTACAAACTCTGTGCATTCTAGCTCAGTATCACAGGTAACAGGAACATCAGCACGCCCTTACGTAAAAAGTTACTGGTTCACTATACCTGACCCACAGGCTGATGCATGTCCAAGATCTTCTTAGACCTTTTATTATGGGAGTCATGTATCTGTGTCATGATGGCGTCATTGCGTGTCCTATTGTCCTGAGTAAATGTCTTGGGTTCTTGGAGAACACCCATGAACCTCAGAATAATAATCCAGACCGCCAAGGAAGCCTAGGATGGACACATTTCATACATTAGGAAGAAAATGTACCTGAGAGTACATCCATTAAAAGAAAATGTGTTACATGTCATTTATTCTCCAACTCTCTCCCATCAATCAATGAACATTCCTGCCTTCACTCTTTCCAATGGATCATCAACCAATACCCTAATGGTATCCAGTTTAGACCATAAAACCATCAGATATAGGAGCAGAATTAGGCTATTTGGCCCATCATGTCTGCTCTGCCATTCCATCCTGGTTGATATGTTTCTCAACCCCATTTTCTAGCCTTCTTCCCATAACCCTTGATCGATTTACCAATCAAGAATCTACCTACCTCTTTCTGCAATGCACCCAATGGCCTCCTCAGCTTTCCGTGGCAATGAGTTCCACAGATTCGCCACTCTCTGGCTGAAGGAATTCTTCCTTATCTCAGTACTAATGGATTATCCCTTCATTTGGAAGTTGTGCCCTTGGATCGTAGTCTTTCCTACCAGTGGAAACATAGCCTCCATGTCCAATCTATCCAAGCCTCTCAGCATTCTGTAAGTTTCAATCAGAGATCCTCCTTCCTCCGAAACTCCTTGGATACAGACCCTGAGTCTTCAACTATTCCTCATCCGTCAAGACCTTCAGCCCCAGGACTCCACCAACACCAGCACATCCTTCCTTAGATACGCACACAAAACCATGCATAATATTCCAAATGCAGTCTGAACAGAGCCTGACACAGCCTTAATAGTACATCTCTACTCTTGTCTTCTAGCTGTCTTGAACTGAATGTTAATATTGCACTTGTCTTCCTAACTGCCAAGTGAACCTGCATGTTCACTTTAAAAGAATCCTGACCTAGGACTCTCAAACCCCTTTTCCCCTTTAGAAAATAGTCTATGCCTCTATTCTTCCTACCAAACTGCTAACCTCACACTTTTCCCCGTCTGTATTCTAGCTGCCACTTCTTTGCCCACTCTCCTAGCCTGTCCAAGTCCTTCTACAGCCTCCCTCCTTCCTCAACATGACCTGTCCCTCCACCTTCATCCAGATCCGGTTAATGGATAACATGAACAGTCATGGTCCCAATATGGACCCATGCAGAACTCCACTAGTCACTAGCTGCCATCCTGAAAAAAGATTCACATTCTCTGCCTTCTGCCAGTCAGCCAATCCTCTATCCATCCCTTAGCACCATGTGCTCTCATCTCATTTAGCACCCTTTCATGTGAAGCCTTATCATAGGCCTTCGAAAAATCCAAATAGATCATGTCCACTGACACTCATTTGTCTAACTTGCTCGTTACCTCCTCAAAGATTTGTCAAGCAAGACATCCCCTCGATGAAGCCATGTTGACTCAGTCCTGCTTTCCAATGCATTTCTTAGTACTCCACAATCTGATCATTAATAACGCGCTCTAAAATCTTACCAACAACCGAGGTCAGGCTGATCGGCCTGTCAGTATTGACTTTATTAAACCGTTTTCTACCAATGCAAGATTTCAATGGATTGTATTCAATCTGGATAGCTTTCACTCTCACAACTTTCTCATTTATAACAGGGTGCCTGAATAAGCTACAAAGTAGCCCTGTGAGCGAACGTATTACAAAATGTTGTGATTCACTCTTTTAACAATGCAGTCACTCTAAAACCAATGGGCCAACTTCCCAGAGGGAAGAGTTCATTTACCGCAGTATCAACTTCATCTTCATGGTAGAGCAGGGGATGCTGGAGAACTCTCTGGATGTGAGTGTGTGTTGCAGAGCCCTGGAAATATGTGGCAGCATATTTTGGGAAGGTGTACTGGGCAAGGTCATCTTCTTCATCAGACTCCGAGGATACAGAGATATCATCCAAATCAAACTCCTCCAGTTTCTCATGTCTCACTTCCAAGTCCTGAAAAGTACCGCAAAATAACTAAAATATTAGGAAGGAGAATGAGATTTCAGTCATGCCAGCATTGATACAGTGTTCCCAGTGAGACAGACAGAGATGACAGTGAGACAGAAGTGGGTACTGCAGATGCTGGAGATCAGAGTCAAGATTAGAGTGGTGCTGGAAAAGCACAGCAGGTCAGGCAGCATCTGAGGAGCAGGAAAAATTGATGTTTCAGGAAAAAGCCCTTCATCAGGAATTACAGTGATACAGAGAGAGACCACAGTGATACAGACAGATTTTACAGTGATACAGAGAGAGATCACAGTGATACAGACAGAGACCACAGTGATACAGACAGATTTTACAGTGATACAGAGAGAGATCACAGTGAACAGACAGAGATCACAGTGATACAGACAGAGATCACAGTGATACAGACAGAGATCACAGTGAACAGACAGAGATCACAGTGATACAGACAGAGATCACAGTGATACAGACAGAGATCACAGTGAACAGACAGAAATCACAGTGATACAGACAGAGATCACAGTGATACAGACAGAGATCACAGTGATACAGACAGAGATCACAGTGAACAGACAGAGATCACAGTGATACAGACAGAGATCACAGTGATACAGACAGAGATCACAGTGATACAGACAGAGATCACAGTGAACAGACAGAGATCACAGTGATACAGACAGAGATCACAGTGATACAGACAGAGATCACAGTGAACAGACAGAGATCACAGTGATACAGACAGAGATCACAGTGAACAGACAGAGATTCCGGTGAAAAGAGGTCCCAGAGGTTCCAGCACAAAAGAGATATTCCAGTGATGCAGAAAAAGATCCGGGTGACACAAAAAGAGAACCCAATGATACAGTTATCCCAGTGATAAAATGTTTTGAATGATTCAGTGTACCCAGTGATACAGACAAAGATGACAGCATCAAAGAGATCTCTGAAACTCAAGTGAAGATCTAAATGATACATACAGAGATCCCAGTGATACAGGCTGAGATCCCTGAACTCCCCGCACACATAATCCCAAGTGACAAACATAGATGCCCTAGTTAAACAGATATTATTGCCAGTGATATGGACAGTGTTCCCAGAGATATAAACTGTTCCCAGTGAAGTGGACATTGTTCCCAGTGAAACAAGACAATGTTTTCAGTAATACAGAAAGTGTTCCCAGTGATATAGACAGTGTTTGTGGAGACACAGAGAGTGTCCCCAGTGATATAGACAGTGTTCCTGGTGATACAGAGAGTGTTCCCAGTGATATAGACAGTGTTCGTGGTGATACAGAGTGTGTTCACAGAGATATAGACAGTGTTCGTGGAGACAGAGAGTGTTTCCAGTGATATAGACAGTGTTCGTGGAGACACAGAGAGTGTTCCCAGTGATATAGGCAGTGATCGTGGTGATAGAGAGTGTCCCCATTGAAATAGACAGTGAGCGTGGTGATACAGAGAGTGTTCCCAGTGATATAGACAGTGTTTGTGGTGATACAGAGAGTTTCCCCAGTGATATAGACAGTGTTCGTGGTGATAGAGTGTTCTCAGCGATATAGACAGTGTTCGTGGAGAAACAGAGAGTGTTCCCAGTGATATAGACAGTGTTTGTGGTGATACAGAGAGTGTTCCCAGTGATATAGACAGTTTTCGTGGTGATACAGAGAGTATCCCCAGTGATATAGACAGTACTCGTGGTGATACAGTGTTCCCGGTGACATAGACAGTGTTCGTGGTGATACACAGAGTGTCCCCAGTGATATATACAGTGTTCCTGGTGATACAGAGAGTCCCTAGTGATATAGACAGTGTTCCTGGTGATACAGAGAGTGTTCCCAGTGATACAAACATTGTTCGTGGTGATACAGAGAGTATTCCCAGTGATATAGACAGTGTCCCTGGTGATACAGAGAATGTTCGTGGTCATACAGAGAGTGTCCCCAGTGATATAGACAGTGTTTGTGGTGATACAGAGCATTCCCAGTGATATAGACAGTGTTTGTGGTGATACAGAGGGTATTCCTAGTGATATAGACAGTGTTCCTGGTGATACAGAGAGTGTTCCCAGTGATACAAACATTGTTCGTGGTGATACAGAGAGTATTCCCAGTGATATAGGCAGTGTCCCTGGTGAGACAGAGAGTGTCCCTGGTGATACAGAGAGTGTTCCCAGTGATATAGACAGTGTTTGTGGTGACACAGAGAGTGTTCCCAGTGATATAGACACTGTTCCTGGTGATACAGAGAGTGTTCCCAGTGATATAGGCAGTGTTCCTGGTGATACAGAGAGTGTTCCCAGTGATATAGACAGTGTTTGTGGTGATACAGAGTGTCCCCAGTGATATAGACAGTGTTTGTGGTGATACACAGAGTGTTCCCAGTAATATAGACAGTGTTCCTGGTGATACAGAGAGTGTTCCCAGTGCTATAGACAGTGTTCCTGGTGATGCAGATTGTCACCAGTGAAATAGACAGTGGTTGTGGTGATACAGAGAGCATTCCCAGTGATATAGACAGTGTTCCAGGTGATAAAAAGAGTGTCCACAGTGATATAGACAGTGTTCATGGTGATGCAGAGTGTCACCAGTGAAATAGACAGTGGTTGTGGTGATACAGAGAGCATTCCCAGTGATATAGACAGTGTTCGTGGTGACACAAAGTGTCCCCAGTAATATAGACAGTGTTGTGGTGATACAGTGAGTGTTCCCAGTGATATAGACAGTGTTCGTGCAGATACAGAGAGTGTTCCCAGTGATACAGACAGTTTTCGTGGTGTTACAGAGAGTGTCCCCAGAGATATAGACAGTACTCTTGGTGATACAGTGTTCCCAGTGATATAGACAGTGTTCGTGGTGATACACAGAGTGTTCCCAGTGCTATAGACAGTGTTCCTGGTGACACAGAGTGTCCCCAGTGATATAGACAATGTTCGTGGTGATACAGGAGTGTTGCCAGTGATTTAGACAGTGTTCGTGGTGATACAGAGAGTCCCTAGTGATATAGACAGTGTTTGTGGTGATACAGAGAGTGTTCCCAGTGATATAGACATTGTTCGTGGTGATACAGAGAGTATTCCCAGTAATATAGACAGTGTCCCTGGTGATACAGAGAGTGTTTGTGGTGATACAGAGAGTGTTCCCAGTGATATAGACAATGTTCGTGGTGATACAGAGTGTTCCCAGTGACACAGACTGTATTCCTGGTGATACAGAGAGTGTTCACAGTGATATTGACGGTGTTCGTGATGACACAGAGTGTCCCCAGTGATATAGACAGTGTTTGTGGTGATACAGTGTTTCCAGTGATACAGACAGTGTTTGTGGTGACACAGAGAGTATTCCCAGTGACATAGACAGTGTCACTGGTGATACAGTGTTTGTTCACAGTGATATAGACAGTGTTTGTGGTGATACAGAGAGTGTCCCCAGTGATATAGACAGTGTTCTTGGTGATAGAGAGTGTCCCCATTGATATAGACAGTGAGCGTGGTGATACAGAGAGTATTCCCAGTACTATAGACAGTGTTCCTGCTGACACAGAGCGTCCCCAGTGATATAGACAGTGTTCGTGGTGATAGAGTGTTCCCAGTGATATAGACAGTGTTCGTGGAGCAACAGAGAGTGTTCCCAGTGATATAGACAGTGTCCGTGATGATACAGAGAGTGTTCCCAGTGATATAGACAGTTTTCGTGGTGATACAGAGAGTATCCCCAGTGATATAGACAGTACTCGTGGTGATACAGTGTTCCCAGTGACATAGACAGTGTTCCTGGTGATACAGAGAGTGTTGCCAGTGATTTAGACAGTGTTCGTGGTGATACAGAGAGTCCCTAGTGATATAGACAGTGTTTGTGGTGATACAGAGAGTGTTCCCAGTGATATAGACATTGTTCGTGGTGATACAGAGGGTATTCCCAGTGATATAGACAGTGTCCCTGGTGATACAGAGAGTGTTCGTGGTCATAGAGAGAGTGTTCCCCGTGATATAGACAGTGTTCGTGGTGACACAGAGTGTCCCCAGTGATATAGACAGTGTTTGTGGTGATACAGAGCATTCCCAGTGATATAGACAGTGTTTGTGGTGACACAGAGAGTGTTCCCAGTGACATAGACATTGTCCGTAGTGATACAGAGGGTATTCCCAGTGATATAGACAGTGTCCCTGGTGATACAGAGAGTGTTCGTGGTCATACAGAGAGCGTTCCCTGTGATATAGACAGTGTTCGTGGTGACACAGAGTGTCCCCAGTGATATAGACAGTGTTTGTGGTGATACAGAGCATTCCCAGTGATATAGACAGTGTTTGTGGTGACACAGAGAGTGTTCCCAGTGATATAGACAGTATTCGTGGTGATACAGAGACTATTCCCAGCGATATAGGCAGTGTTCATGGTGATACAGAGAATGTTCCCAGTGATACAAACATTGTTCGTGGTGATACAGAGAGTATTCCCAGTGATATAGGCAGTGTTCCTGGTGATACATAGAGTGTTCCCAGTGATATAGACATTGTTTGTGGTGATACAGAGTGTTCCCAGTGATATAGACAGTGTTCCTGGTGATACAGAGAGTGTTCCCAGTGATATAGACAGTATTCCTGGTGACGCATAGAGTGTTCCCAGTGATATAGAAAGTGTTCATGGTGATACAGAGAGTGTTTCCAGTGATGTAGACTGTTCGTGGTGACACAGAGAGTGTTCCCATTGATATCGACAGTGTTTGTGGTGACACAGAGAGTGTTCCCAGTGACATAGACAGTGTTCCTGGTGATACACGGAGTGTCCCCAGTGATATAGACAGTGTTCGTGGTGACACAGTGAGTGCTCCCAGTGATATAGACTGTATTCGTTGTGATACAATGTTCCCAGTGATATAGACAGTATTTGTGGTGATACAAAGAGTGTTCCCAGTGATATACACAGTGTACATGGTGATACAGATTGATCCCAATGATATAGACAGGGTTTGTGGTGATACTGAGAGTGTCCCCAGTGATATAGGCAGTGTTCGTGGTGATACAGAGAGTGTTCCTAGCGATATTGATGGTGTTCGTGGTGATACAGAGAGTATCTCCAGTGATATAGACATTGTTTGTGGTGAAACAGGGAGTCTCTGCAGTGATATAGACAGTTTTTGTGGTGATACAGAGAGTGTTCCCAGTGATATAGACAGTGTGCATGGTGATACAGAGTTTTCCCAGTGATATAGACAGTGTTCATGGAGACACAGAGAGTGTTCCCAGTGATATAGACAGTGTTCGTGCTGATACAGAGAGCATTCCCAGTGATATCGACAGTCTTCGTGGTGACACCGAGAGTGTTTCCAGTGAAATAGACAGTGTTCGTGGCGATAGCGAGAGTGTTCCCAGTGATGTAGACAGTGTTCGTGGTGATACAGAGAGTGTTCCAAGTGATATAGACAGTGTTCGTGGTGATACAGAGAGTGTACCCAGTGATACAGACAGTGTTCATGGTGATACAGAGAGTGTTCCCAGTGATATAGACAGTGTTTGTGGTGATACACAGAGTGTCACCAGTGATATAGACAGTGTTCCTTGTGAGACAGAGAGTGTTCGTGGTGATGCAGAGAGTGTTCCCAGTGATACAAACATTGTTCGTGGTGATACAGAGAGTATTCCCAGTGATATAGGCAGTGTCCCTGGTGAGACGGAGAGTGTTCGTGGTGATACAGAGAGTGTTCCCAGTGATATAGACAGTGTTTGTGGTGACACAGAGTGTCCCCAGTGATATAGACAGTGTTTTTGGTGACACAGAGAGTCTTCCCAGTGATACAGACTGTGTTTCTGGTGACACAGAGAGTGTTTACAGTGATATTGACGGTGTTCGTGATGGCGCAGAGTATCCCCAGTGATATAGACAGTGTTTGTGGTGATACAGAGTATCCCCAGTGATATATTATCAGTGTTCGTGGTGATACAGAGCATTCCCAGTGACACAGACTGAGTTCCTGGTGATACAGAGAGTGTTCACAGTGATATTGACGGTGTTCGTGATGACACAGAGTGTCTCCAGTGGTATAGACAGTGTTTGTGACGATACAGAGTATCCCCAGTGATATAGACCGTGTTCGTAGTGATACAGAGAATGTTCCCAGTGATATAGACAGTGTTCCTGGTGATACAGAGAGCATTCCCAGTGATATAGACAGTGTTCGTGGTGATACAGAGAATGTCCCCAGTGATATAGACAGTGTTCGTGGTGTGACAGAGAGTGTACCCAGTGATATAGACATTGTTCGTGGTGATACAGAGAGTATTCCCTGTGATATAGACAGTGTCCCTTGTGAGACAGAGAGTGTTCGTGGTGATGCAGAGAGTGTTCCCAGTGATACAAACATTGTTCGTGGTGATACAGAGAGTATTCCCAGTGATATAGGCAGTGTCCCTGGTGAGACGGAGAGTGTTCGTGGTGATACAGAGAGTGTTCCCAGTGATATAGACAGTGTTTGTGGTGACACAGAGAGTGTTCCCAGTGATATAGACAGTATTCGTGGTGATACAGAGAGTATTCCCAGTGACATAGACAGTGTCCCTGGTGATACAGAGAGTGTTCCCAGTGATATAGACAGTGTTTGTGGTGACACAGAGAGTGTTCCCAGTGATATAGACAGTATTCGTGGTGATACAGAGAGTATTCCCAGTGATATAGGCAGTGTTCCTGGTGATACAGAGAGTGTTCCCAGTGATATAGACAGTGTTTGTGGTGATACAGAGCATTCCCAGTGATATAGGCAGTGTTCCTGGAAATACAGAGAGTGTTCCCAGTGATAGAGACAGTGTCCCTGGTGATACAGAGAGTGTTCCCAGTGCTATAGACAGTGTTCTTGGTGATACAGAGAGTGTTCGCAGTGATGTAGTCAGTGTTCGTGGTGATACAGAGAGTGTTCACAGTGATGTAGACAGAGTTCGTGGTGATACAGAGAGTGTTGCCAATGATTTAGACAGTGTTCGTGGTGATACAGTGTTCCCAGTGATATAGACAGTGTTCGTGGTGATACAGAAGAGTGTTCCCAATGATATCGACAGTGTTCGTGGTGACACAGAGAGTGTTCCCAGTGATATAGACAGTATTCGTTGTGATACAGTGATCCCAGTGATATAGAAAGTGCTTGTGGTGATACAGAGAGTGTTCCCAGTGATATAGACAGTGTTCCTGGTGATACACAGAGTGTCCTCAGTGATATTAACAGTGTTCACGGTGATACAGTGTCCCCAGTGATATAGACAGGGTTTGTGGTGATAATGAGAGTGTTCCCAGTGATATAGACAGTGTTCGTGGTGATGCAGAGTATCCCCAGTGATATAGACAGTGTTTGTGCTGATACAGAGCACTCCCAGTGACACAGACTGTGTTCCTGGTGATACAGAGCGTGTTCACAGTGATATTGACGGTGTTCGTGATGACACAGAGTGTCCCCAGTGATATAGATAATGTTTGTGGTGATACAGAGAGTCTCCGCAGTGGTACAGACAGTGTTCGCGGTGATACAGAGAGTGTTCCCAGTGATATAGACAGTGTGCATGGTGATACAGAGAGTGTCACCAGTGATATAGACAGTGTTTGTGGTGATACAGAGAGTGTTCCCAGTGATATAGACTGTGTTCGTGGTTTTACAGAGAGTGATCCCAGTGATATAGACAGTGGTCGTGGTGATACAGAAAGTGTTCCCAGTGATATAGACAGTGTTCCTGGTGATACAGAGAGTGTCCCCAGTGATATATTATCAGTGTTCGTGGTGATACAGAGCATTCCCAGTGACACAGACTTTGTTCCTGGTGATACAGAGAGTGTTCACAGTGATATTGACGGTGTTTGTGATGACACAGAGTGTCCCCAGTGATATAGACAGTGTTTGTGGTGATACAGAGAGTCTCTGCAGTGATACAGACAGTGTTCACAGTGATATTGACGGTGTTCGTGATGACACAGAGTGTTTCCAGTGATATAGACAGTGTTCCTGGAGATACAGACAATGTCCCCAGTGATATAGACAGTGTTCGTGCTGATACAGAGAGTGTTCTCAGTGATATAGACAGTGTTCGTGGTGATACAGAGAGTGATCCCAGTGATATAGACAGTGTTCCTGGTGATACAGAGAATGTCCCCAGTGATATAGATAGTTTTATGGTTATACAGCGAGTGTCCCCAGTGATATAGACAGTGTTCGTGGTGATACAGAGAGTGTTCCCAGAGATATAGACAGTGTTCGTGGTGATACAGTGTGTCCCCAGAAATATAGACTGTGTTCGTGGTGATACAGAGAGTGTTCCCAGTGATATAGACAGTGTTCATGGTGACACCGAGAGTGTTCCCAGTGATATAGACAGTGTTCGTCGTGACACAGAGAGTGTTCCCAGTGATATAGACAGTGTTCCTGGAGATACAGACAATGTCCCCAGTGATATAGACAGTGTTCGTGGTGATACAGAGAGTGTTCCCAGTGATATAGACAGTGTTCGTGGTGAAACAGAGAGTGTTCCCAGTGATATAGACAGTGTTCCTGGTGACACCGAGAGTGTTCCCAGTGATATAGACAGTGTTTGTGGTGACAAAGAGAGTGTTCCCAGTGATATAGACTGTGTTTGTCGTGACACAGAGAGTGTTCACAGTGATATAGACAGTGTTCCTGGTGATACAGAGAGTGTTCACAGTGATATAGACAGTGTTTGTGGTGATACAGAGTGTTCCCACTGACATAGACAGTGTTCGTGGTGATACAGTGTTCCCAGTGATATAGACAGTGTTCGTGGTGATACAGAGAGTGTTCCCAGTGATATAGACAGTGTTTCTGGTGATACAGAGAGTGTTGCCAGTGATATAGACAGTGTTCGTGGTGATACAGAGAGTGTTCCCACTGACATAGACAGTGTTCGTGGTGATACAGTGTTCCCAGTGATATAGACAGTGTTCGTGGTGATACAGAGAGTGTTCCCAGTGATATAGACAGTGTTTCTGGTGATACAGAAGAGTGTTCCCAAAGATATCGACAGTGTTCGTGGTGACACAGAAAGTGTTCCCAGTGATATAGACAGTGTTCCTGGAGATACAGACAATGTCCCCAGTGATATAGACAGTGTTCGTGGTGATACAGAGAGTGTTCCCAGTGATATAGACAGTGTTCGTGGTGTAACAGAGAGTGTTCCCAGTGATATAGACAGTGTTCCTGGTGACACGGAGAGTGTTCCCAGTGATATAGACAGTGTTCGTGGTGACACAGAGAGTGTTCCCAGTGATATAGACTGTGTTTGTGGTGACAAAGAGAGTGTTCCCAGTGATATAGACTGTGTTTGTCGTGACACAGAGAGTGTTCACAGTGATATAGACAGTGTTCCTGGTGATACAGAGAGTGTTCACAGTGATATAGACAGTGTTTGTGGTGATACAGAGAGTGTTCCCACTGACATAGACAGTGTTCATGGTGATACAGTGTTCCCAGTGATATAGACATTGTTCGTGGTGATACAGAGAGTGTTCCCAGTGATATAGACAGTGTTTCTGGTGATAGAGAGAGTGTTCCCAGTGATATAGACAGTGTTCATGGAGAAACAGAGAGTGTTCCCAGTGATATAGACAGTGTTCGTGGTGATACAGAGAGTGTCCCCAGTGATATAGACAGTACTCTTGGTGATACAGTGTTTCCAGTGATAAAGACAGTGTTCGTGGTGATACACAGAGTGTCCCCAGTGATATAGACAATGTTCCGGGTGATTCAGAGAGTGTTCCTCGTGCTATAGACAGTGTTCCTGGTGACACAGGGTGTCCCCAGTGATATAGACAATGTTTGTGGTGATACAGAGAGTGTTGCCAATGATTTAGACAGTGTTCGTGGTGATACAGAGAGTCCCTAGTGGTATAGACAGTGTTTGTGGTGATACAGAGAGTGTTCCCAGTGATATAGACATTGTTCTTGGTGATACAGAGAGTGTTCACAGTGATATTGACGGTGTTCGTGATGACACAGAGTGTCTCCAGTGGTATAGACAGTGTTTGTGGTGATACAGAGTATCCCCAGTGATATAGACCGTGTTCGTAGTGATACAGAGAATGTTTCCAGTGATATAGACAGTGTTCCTGGTGATACAGAGAGCATTCCCAGTGATATAGACAGTGTTCATGGTGATGCAGAGTGTCACCAGTGATATAGACAGTGGTTGTGGTGATACAGAGAATATTCCCAGTGATATAGACAGTGTACATCGTGGTACAGAGTGTTCCCAGTGATATAGACAGTGTTCGTGGTGACACAGTGAGTGCTCCCAGTGATATAGACTGTATTCGTTGTGATACAGTGTTCCCAGTGTTTTAGACAGTATGCATGGTGATACAGAGTGTTCCCAGTGATATAGACAGTATTTGTGGTGATACAAAGAGTGTTCCCAGTGATATACACAGTGTACATGGTGATACAGATTGATCCCAATGATATAGACAGGGTTTGTGGTGATACTGAGAGTGTCCCCAGTGATATAGGCAGTGTTCGTGGTGATACAGAGAGTGTTCCTAGCGATATTGATGGTGTTCGTGGTGATACAGAGAGTATCTCCAGTGATATAGACATTGTTTGTGATGAAACAGGGAGTCTCCGCAGTGATATAGACAGTTTTCGTGGTGATACAGAGAGTGTTCCCAGTGATATAGACAGTGTGCATGGTGATACAGAGTTTTCCCAGTGATATAGACAGTGTTCATGGAGACACAGAGAGTGTTCCCAGTGATATCGACAGTCTTCGTGGTGACACCGAGAGTGTTCCCAGTGAAATAGACAGTGTTTGTGGCGATAGCGAGAGTGTTCCCAGTGATGTAGACAGTGTTTGTGGTGATACAGAGAGTGTTCCAAGTGATATAGACAGTATTCGTGGTGATACAGAGAGTGTACCCAGTGATACAGACAGTGTTCGTGGTGATACAGAGAGTGTTCCCAGTGATATAGACAGTGTCCCTGGTGATACAGAGAGTGTTTGTGGTGAGACAGAGAGTGTTCCCAGTGATATAGACAGTGTTCGTGGTGACACAGAGTGTCCCCAGTGATATAGACAGTGTTTTTGGTGATACAGAGAGTCTTCCCAGTGATACAGACTGTGTTTCTGGTGACACAGAGAGTGTTTACAGTGATATTGACGGTGTTCGTGACGGCGCAGAGTGTCCCCAGTGATATAGACAGTGTTTGTGCTGATACAGAGTATCCCCAGTGATATATTATCAGTGTTCGTGGTGATACAGAGCGTTCCCAGTGACACAGACTGTGTTCCTGGTGATACAGAGAGTGTTCACAGTGATATTGACGGTATTCGTGATGACACAGAGTGTCTCCAGTGGTATAGACGGTGTTTGTGGTGATACAGAGTATCCCCAGTGATATAGACCGTGTTCGTGCTGATACAGAGCACTCCCAGTGACACAGACTGTGTTCCTGGTGATACAGAGCGTGTTCACAGTGATATTGATGGTGTTCGTGACGGCGCAGAGTGTCCCCAGTGATATAGACAGTGTTTGTGCTGATACAGAGTATCCCCAGTGATATATTATCAGTGTTCGTGGTGATACAGAGCGTTCCCAGTGACACAGACTGTGTTCCTGGTGATACAGAGAGTGTTCACAGTGATATTGACGGTGTTCGTGATGACACAGAGTGTCTCCAGTGGTATAGACAGTGTTTTTGGTGATACAGAGAGTCTTCCCAGTGATACAGACTGTGTTTCTGGTGACACAGAGAGTGTTTACAGTGATATTGACGGTGTTCGTGACGGCGCAGAGTGTCCCCAGTGATATAGACAGTGTTTGTGCTGATACAGAGTATCCCCAGTGATATATTATCAGTGTTCGTGGTGATACAGAGCGTTCCCAGTGACACAGACTGTGTTCCTGGTGATACAGAGAGTGTTCACAGTGATATTGACGGTGTTCGTGATGACACAGAGTGTCTCCAGTGGTATAGACGGTGTTTGTGGTGATACAGAGTATCCCCAGTGATATAGACCGTGTTCGTGCTGATACAGAGCTCTCCCAGTGACACAGACTGTGTTCCTGGTGATACAGAGCGTGTTCACAGTGATATTGACGGTGTTCGTGACGGCGAAGAGTGTCCCCAGTGATATAGACAGTGTTTGTGCTGATACAGAGTATCCCCAGTGATATATTATCAGAGTTCGTGGTGATACAGAGCGTTCCCAGTGACACAGACTGTGTTCCTGGTGATACAGAGAGTGTTCACAGTGATATTGACGGTGTTCGTGATGACACAGAGTGTCTCCAGTGGTATAGACGGTGTTTGTGGTGATACAGAGTATCCCCAGTGATATAGACCGTGTTCGTGCTGATACAGAGCACTCCCAGTGACACAGACTGTGTTCCTGGTGATACAGAGCGTGTTCACAGTGATATTGACGGTGTTCGTGATGACACAGAGTGTCCCCAGTGATATAGATAATGTTTGTGGTGATACAGAGAGTCTCCGCAGTGATACAGACAGTGTTCGCGGTGATACAGAGAGTGTCCCCAGTGATATAGACAGTGTTTGTGGTGATACAGAGAGTGTTCCCAGTGATATAGACTGTGTTCGTGGTTTTACAGAGAGTGATCCCAGTGATATAGACAGTGGTCGTGGTGATACAGAAAGTGTTCCCAGTGATATAGACAGTGTTCCTGGTGATACAGAGAGTGTCCCCAGTGATATATTATCAGTGTTCGTGGTGATACAGAGCATTCCCAGTGACACAGACTTTGTTCCTGGTGATACAGAAAGTGTTCACAGTGATATTGACGGTGTTTGTGATGACACAGAGTGTCCCCAGTGATATAGACAGTGTTTGTGGTGATACAGAGAGTCTCTGCAGTGATACAGACAGTGTTCACAGTGATATTGACGGTGTTCGTGATGACACAGAGTGTTTCCAGTGATATAGACAGTGTTCCTGGAGATACAGACAATGTCCCCAGTGATATAGACAGTGTTCGTGCTGATACAGAGAGTGTTCTCAGTGATATAGACAGTGTTCGTGGTGATACAGAGAGTGATCCCAGTGATATAGACAGTGTTCCTGGTGATACAGAGAATGTCCCCAGTGATATAGATAGTTTTATGGTTATACAGCGAGTGTCCCCAGTGATATAGACAGTGTTCGTGGTGATACAGAGAGTGTTCCCAGAGATATAGACAGTGTTCGTGGTGATACAGTGTGTCCCCAGAAATATTGACTGTGTTCGTGGTGATACAGAGAGTGTTCCCAGTGATATAGACAGTGTTCATGGTAATACAGAGTGTTCCCAGTGATATAGACAGTGTTCGTCGTGACACAGAGAGTGTTCCCAGTGATATAGACAGTGTTCCTGGAGATACAGACAATGTCCCCAGTGATATAGACAGTGTTCGTGGTGATACAGAGAGTGTTCCCAGTGATATAGACAGTGTTCGTGGTGAAACAGAGAGTGTTCCCAGTGATATAGACAGTGTTCCTGGTGACACCGAGAGTGTTCCCAGTGATATAGACAGTGTTTGTGGTGACACAGAGAGTGTTCCCAGTGATATAGACTGTGTTTGTGGTGATACAGAGATTGTTCCCAGTGATATAGACTGTGTTTGTCGTGACACAGAGAGTGTTCACAGTGATATAGACAGTGTTCCTGGTGATACAGAGAGTGTTCACAGTGATATAGACAATGTTTGTGGTGATACAGAGAGTGTTCCCAGTGATATAGACTGTGTTCGTGGTTATACAGAGAGTGTACCCAGTGATACAGACAGTGTTCGTGGTGATACAGAGAGTGTTCCCATTGATATCGACAGTCTTCGTGGTGACACCGAGAGTGTTCCCAGTGAAATAGACAGTGTTTGTGGCGATAGCGAGAGTGTTCCCAGTGATGTAGACAGTGTTCGTGGTGATACAGAGAGTGTTCCAAGTGATATAGACAGTGTTCGTGGTGATACAGAGAGTGTACCCAGTGATACAGACAGTGTTCGTGGTGATACAGAGAGTGTTCCCAGTGATATAGACAGTGTTCCTGGTGATACAGAGAGTGTTGCCAGTTATATGGACAGTGCTTGTGGTGATACAGAGAGTGTTCCCAGTGATATAGACAGTGTTCGTGGTGATACAGAGAGTGTTGCCAGTGATATAGACAGAGTTCCTGGTGACACAGACAGTGTTCCCATTGATATAGACAGTGTTCGTGCTGATACAGGCAGTGTTCCCAGTGATATAGACAATGTTCATGGTGATACAGAGAGTGTTGCCAATGATTTAGACAGTGTTCGTGGTGATACAGTGTTCCCAATGATATCGACAGTGTTCGTGGTGACACAGAGAGTGTTCCCAGTGATATAGACAGTATTCGTTGTGATACAGTGATCCCAGTGATATAGAAAGTGCTTGTGGTGATACAGAGAGTCTCTGCAGTGATACAGACAGTGTTCACAGTGATATTGACGGTGTTTGTGATGACACAGAGTGTCCCCAGTGATATAGACAGTGTTTGTGGTGATACAGAGAGTCTCTGCAGTGATACAGACAGTGTTCGTGGTGATACAGAGAGTGTTCCCAGTGATATAGACAGTGGTCGTGGTGATACAGAAAGTGTTCCTAGTGATATAGACAGTGTTCCTGGTGATACAGAGAGTGTCCCCAGTGATATATTATCAGTGTTCGTGGTGATACAGAGCATTCCCAGTGACACAGACTGTGTTCCTGGTGATACAGAGAGTGTTCACAGTGATATTGATGGTGTTTGTGATGACACAGAGTGTCCCCAGTGATATAGACAGTGTTTGTGGTGATACAGAGAGTCTCTGCAGTGATACAGACAGTGTTCGTGGTGATACAGAGAGTGTTCCCAGTGATATAGACAGTGTGCATGGTGATATAGAGAGAGTCACCAGTGATATAGACAGTGTTTGTGGTGATACAGAGTCTTCCCAGTGATGTAGACAGTGTTCCTGGTGGTACAGAATGTGTTCCCAGTGATATAGACAGTGGTCGTGGTGATACAGAAAGTGTTCCTAGTGATATAGACAGTGTTTGTGGTGATACAGAGAGTCTCTGCAGTGATACAGACAGTGTTCACAGTGATATTGACGGTGTTCGTGATGACACAGAGTGTTTCCAGTGATATAGACAGTGTTCCTGGAGATACAGACAATGTCCCCAGTGATATAGACAGTGTTCGTGCTGATACAGAGAGTGTTCTCAGTGATATAGACAGTGTTCGTGGTGATACAGAGAGTGATCCCAGTGATATAGACAGTGTTCCTGGTGATACAGAGAATGTCCCCAGTGATATAGATAGTTTTATGGTTATACAGCGAGTGTCCCCAGTGATATAGACAGTGTTCGTGGTGATACAGAGAGTGTTCCCAGAGATATAGACAGTGTTCGTGGTGATACAGTGTGTCCCCAGAAATATAGACTGTGTTCGTGGTGATACAGAGAGTGTTCCCAGTGATATAGACAGTGTTCATGGTGACACCGAGAGTGTTCCCAGTGATATAGACAGTGTTCGTCGTGACACAGAGAGTGTTCCCAGTGATATAGACAGTGTTCCTGGAGATACAGACAATGTCCCCAGTGATATAGACAGTGTTCGTGGTGATACAGAGAGTGTTCCCAGTGATATAGACAGTGTTCGTGGTGAAACAGAGAGTGTTCCCAGTGATATAGACAGTGTTTGTGGTGACAAAGAGAGTGTTCCCAGTGATATAGACTGTGTTTGTCGTGACACAGAGAGTGTTCACAGTGATATAGACAGTGTTCCTGGTGATACAGAGAGTGTTCACAGTGATATAGACAGTGTTTGTGGTGATACAGAGAGTGTTCCCACTGACATAGACAGTGTTCGTGGTGATACAGTGTTCCCAGTGATATAGACAGTGTTCGTGGTGATACAGAGAGTGTTCCCAGTGATATAGACAGTGTTTCTGGTGATACAGAGAGTGTTCACAGTGATATAGACAGTGTTTGTGGTGATACAGAGAGTGTTCCCACTGACATAGACAGTGTTCGTGGTGATACAGTGTTCCCAGTGATATAGACAGTGTTCGTGGTGATACAGAGAGTGTTCCCAGTGATATAGACAGTGTTTCTGGTGATACAGAAGAGTGTTCCCAAAGATATCGACAGTGTTCGTGGTGACACAGAAAGTGTTCCCAGTGATATAGACAGTGTTCCTGGAGATACAGACAATGTCCCCAGTGATATAGACAGTGTTCGTGGTGATACAGAGAGTGTTCCCAGTGATATAGACAGTGTTCGTGGTGTAACAGAGAGTGTTCCCAGTGATATAGACAGTGTTCCTGGTGACACGGAGAGTGTTCCCAGTGATATAGACAGTGTTTGTGGTGACACAGAGAGTGTTCCCAGTGATATAGACTGTGTTTGTGGTGACAAAGAGAGTGTTCCCAGTGATATAGACTGTGTTTGTCGTGACACAGAGAGTGTTCACAGTGATATAGACAGTGTTCCTGGTGATACAGAGAGTGTTCACAGTGATATAGACAGTGTTTGTGGTGATACAGAGAGTGTTCCCACTGACATAGACAGTGTTCATGGTGATACAGTGTTCCCAGTGATATAGACATTGTTCGTGGTGATACAGAGAGTGTTCCCAGTGATATAGACAGTGTTTCTGGTGATAGAGAGAGTGTTCCCAGTGATATAGACAGTGTTCATGGAGAAACAGAGAGTGTTCCCAGTGATATAGACAGTGTTCGTGGTGATACAGAGAGTGTCCCCAGTGATATAGACAGTACTCTTGGTGATACAGTGTTTCCAGTGATAAAGACAGTGTTCGTGGTGATACACAGAGTGTCCCCAGTGATATAGACAATGTTCCGGGTGATTCAGAGAGTGTTCCTCGTGCTATAGACAGTGTTCCTGGTGACACAGGGTGTCCCCAGTGATATAGACAATGTTTGTGGTGATACAGAGAGTGTTGCCAATGATTTAGACAGTGTTCGTGGTGATACAGAGAGTCCCTAGTGGTATAGACAGTGTTTGTGGTGATACAGAGAGTGTTCCCAGTGATATAGACATTGTTCTTGGTGATACAGAGAGTGTTCACAGTGATATTGACGGTGTTCGTGATGACACAGAGTGTCTCCAGTGGTATAGACAGTGTTTGTGGTGATACAGAGTATCCCCAGTGATATAGACCGTGTTCGTAGTGATACAGAGAATGTTTCCAGTGATATAGACAGTGTTCCTGGTGATACAGAGAGCATTCCCAGTGATATAGACAGTGTTCATGGTGATGCAGAGTGTCACCAGTGATATAGACAGTGGTTGTGGTGATACAGAGAATATTCCCAGTGATATAGACAGTGTACATCGTGGTACAGAGTGTTCCCAGTGATATAGACAGTGTTCGTGGTGACACAGTGAGTGCTCCCAGTGATATAGACTGTATTCGTTGTGATACAGTGTTCCCAGTGTTTTAGACAGTATGCATGGTGATACAGAGTGTTCCCAGTGATATAGACAGTATTTGTGGTGATACAAAGAGTGTTCCCAGTGATATACACAGTGTACATGGTGATACAGATTGATCCCAATGATATAGACAGGGTTTGTGGTGATACTGAGAGTGTCCCCAGTGATATAGGCAGTGTTCGTGGTGATACAGAGAGTGTTCCTAGCGATATTGATGGTGTTCGTGGTGATACAGAGAGTATCTCCAGTGATATAGACATTGTTTGTGATGAAACAGGGAGTCTCCGCAGTGATATAGACAGTTTTCGTGGTGATACAGAGAGTGTTCCCAGTGATATAGACAGTGTGCATGGTGATACAGAGTTTTCCCAGTGATATAGACAGTGTTCATGGAGACACAGAGAGTGTTCCCAGTGATATCGACAGTCTTCGTGGTGACACCGAGAGTGTTCCCAGTGAAATAGACAGTGTTTGTGGCGATAGGGAGAGTGTTCCCAGTGATGTAGACAGTGTTTGTGGTGATACAGAGAGTGTTCCAAGTGATATAGACAGTATTTGTGGTGAGACAGAGAGTGTTCCCAGTGATATAGACAGTGTTCGTGGTGACACAGAGTGTCCCCAGTGATATAGACAGTGTTTTTGGTGATACAGAGAGTCTTCCCAGTGATACAGACTGTGTTTCTGGTGACACAGAGAGTGTTTACAGTGATATTGACGGTGTTCGTGACGGCGCAGAGTGTCCCCAGTGATATAGACAGTGTTTGTGCTGATACAGAGTATCCCCAGTGATATATTATCAGTGTTCGTGGTGATACAGAGCTTTCCCAGTGACACAGACTGTGTTCCTGGTGATACAGAGAGTGTTCACAGTGATATTGACGGTGTTCGTGATGACACAGAGTGTCTCCAGTGGTATAGACGGTGTTTGTGGTGATACAGAGTATCCCCAGTGATATAGACCTTTGTTCGTGCTGATACAGAGCACTCCCAGTGACACAGACTGTGTTCCTGGTGATACAGAGCGTGTTCACAGTGATATTGATGGTGTTCGTGACGGCGCAGAGTGTCCCCAGTGATATAGACAGTGTTTGTGCTGATACAGAGTATCCCCAGTGATATATTATCAGTGTTCGTGGTGATACAGAGCGTTCCCAGTGACACAGACTGTGTTCCTGGTGATACAGAGAGTGTTCACAGAGATATTGACGGTGTTCGTGATGACACAGAGTGTCTCCAGTGGTATAGACGGTGTTTGTGGTGATACAGAGTATCCCCAGTGATATAGACCGTGTTCGTGCTGATACAGAGCACTCCCAGTGACACAGACTGTGTTCCTGGTGATACAGAGCGTGTTCACAGTGATATTGACGGTGTTCGTGATGACACAGAGTGTCCCCAGTGATATAGATAATGTTTGTGGTGATACAGAGAGTCTCTGCAGTGATACAGACAGTGTCCGCGGTGATACAGAGAGTGTCCCCAGTGATATAGACAGTGTTTGTGGTGATACAGAGAGTGTTCCCAGTGATATAGACTGTGTTCGTGGTTTTACAGAGAGTGATCCCAGTGATATAGACAGTGGTCGTGGTGATACAGAAAGTGTTCCCAGTGATATAGACAGTGTTCCTGGTGATACAGAGAGTGTCCCCAGTGATATATTATCAGTGTTCGTGGTGATACAGAGCATTCCCAGTGACACAGACTTTGTTCCTGGTGATACAGAGAGTGTTCACAGTGATATTGACGGTGTTTGTGATGACACAGAGTGTCCCCAGTGATATAGACAGTGTTTGTGGTGATACAGAGAGTCTCTGCAGTGATACAGACAGTGTTCACAGTGATATTGACGGTGTTCGTGATGACACAGAGTGTTTCCAGTGATATAGACAGTGTTCCTGGAGATACAGACAATGTCCCCAGTGATATAGACAGTGTTCGTGCTGATACAGAGAGTGTTCTCAGTGATATAGACAGTGTTCGTGGTGATACAGAGAGTGATCCCAGTGATATAGACAGTGTTCCTGGTGATACAGAGAATGTCCCCAGTGATATAGATAGTTTTATGGTTATACAGCGAGTGTCCCCAGTGATATAGACAGTGTTCGTGGTGATACAGAGAGTGTTCCCAGAGATATAGACAGTGTTCGTGGTGATACAGAGAGTGTTCCCAGTGATATAGACAGTGTTCATGGTAATACAGAGTGTTCCCAGTGATATAGACAGTGTTCGTCGTGACACAGAGAGTGTTCCCAGTGATATAGACAGTGTTCCTGGAGATACAGACAATGTCCCCAGTGATATAGACAGTGTTCGTTGTGAAACAGAGAGTGTTCCCAGTGATATAGACAGTGTTCGTGGTGAAACAGAGAGTGTTCCCAGTGATATAGACAGTGTTCCTGGTGACACCGAGAGTGTTCCCAGTGATATAGACAGTGTTTGTGGTGACACAGAGAGTGTTCCCAGTGATATAGACTGTGTTTGTGGTGATACAGAGAGTGTTCCCAGTGATATAGACTGTGTTTGTCGTGACACAGAGAGTGTTCACAGTGATATAGACAGTGTTCCTGTGATACAGTGATACAGAGAGTGTTCACAGTGATATAGACAATGTTTGTGGTGATACAGAGAGTGTTCCCAGTGATATAGACTGTGTTCGTGGTGATACAGAGAGTGTTCCCAGTGATATAGACTGTGTTCGTGGTTATACAGAGTGTACCCAGTGATACAGACAGTGTTCGTGGTGATACAGAGAGTGTTGCCAGTGATATAGACAGTGTTCCTGGTGACACAGAGAGTGTTCCCAGTGATATAGACATTGTTCGTAGTGATACAGAGAATGTTCCCATTGATATCGACAGTCTTCGTGGCGACACCGAGAGTGTTCCCAGTGAAATAGACAGTGTTTGTGGCGATAGCGAGAGTGTTCCCAGTGATGTAGACAGTGTTCGTGGTGATACAGAGAGTGTTCCAAGTGATATAGACAGTGCTGGTGGTGATACAGAGAGTGTACCCAGTGATACAGACAGTGTTCGTGGTGATACAGAGAGTGTTCCCAGTGATATAGACAGTGTTCCTGGTGATACAGAGAGTGTTGCCAGTTATATGGACAGTGCTTGTGGTGATACAGAGAGTGTTCCCAGTGATATAGACAGTGTTCGTGGTGATACAGAGAGTGTTCCCATTGATATAGACAGTGTTCGTGCTGATACAGGCAGTGTTCCCAGTGATATAGACAATGTTCATGGTGATACAGAGAGTGTTGCCAATGATTTAGACAGTGTTCGTGGTGATACAGCGTTCCCAGTGATATAGACAGTGTTCGTGGTGATACAGAAGAGTGTTCCCAATGATATCGTCAGTGTTCGTGGTGACACAGAGAGTGTTCCCAGTGATATAGACAGTATTCGTTGTGATACAGTGATCCCAGTGATATAGAAAGTGCTTGTGGTGATACAGAGAGTCTCTGCAGTGATACAGACAGTGTTCACAGTGATATTGACGGTGTTTGTGATGACACAGAGTGTCCCCAGTGATATAGACAGTGTTTGTGGTGATACAGAGAGTCTCTGCAGTGATACAGACAGTGTTCGTGGTGATACAGAGAGTGTTCCCAGTGATATAGACAGTGGTCGTGGTGATACAGAAAGTGTTCCTAGTGATATAGACAGTGTTCCTGGTGATACAGAGAGTGTCCCCAGTGATATATTATCAGTGTTCGTGCTGATACAGAGCATTCCCAGTGACACAGACTGTGTTCCTGGTGATACAGAGAGTGTTCACAGTGATATTGACGGTGTTTGTGATGACACAGAGTGTCCCCAGTGATATAGACAGTGTTTGTGGTGATACAGAGAGTCTCTGCAGTGATACAGACAGTGTTCGTGGTGATACAGAGAGTGTTCCCAGTGATATAGACAGTGTGCATGGTGATATAGAGAGAGTCACCAGTGATATAGACAGTGTTTGTGGTGATACAGAGTCTTCCCAGTGATGTAGACAGTGTTCCTGGTGGTACAGAATGTGTTCCCAGTGATATAGACAGTGGTCGTGGTGATACAGAAAGTGTTCCTAGTGATATAGACAGTGTTTGTGGTGATACAGAGAGTCTCTGCAGTGATACAGACAGTGTTCGTGGTGATACAGAATGTGTTCCCAGTGATATAGACAGTGGTCGTGGTGATACAGAAAGTGTTCCTAGTGATATAGACAGTGTTTGTGGTGATACAGAGAGTCTCTGCAGTGATACAGACAGTGTTCGTGGTGAAACAGAATGTGTTCCCAGTGATATAGACAGTGGTCGTGGTGATACAGAAAGTGTTCCTAGTGATATAGACAGTGTTCCTGGTGATACAGAGAGTGTCCCCAGTGATATATTATCAGTGTTCGTGGTGATACAGAGCATTCCCAGTGACACAGACTGTGTTCCTGGTGATACAGAGAGTGTTCACAGTGATATTGACGGTGTTTGTGATGACACAGAGTGTCCCCAGTGATATAGACAGTGTTCGTGGTGATACAGAGAGTGTTCCCAGTGATATAGACAGTGTGCATGGTGATATAGAGAGAGTCACCAGTGATATAGATAGTGTTTGTGTTGATACAGAGAGTGTTCCCTGTGATATAGACAGTGTTCCTGGTGATAATGAGAGTGTTCCCAGTGATATAGACAGTGTTCGTGCTGATACGGAGACTGTTCCCAGTGTTATCGACAGTGTTCTTGGTGACACAGAGAGTGCTCCCAATGATATAGACAGTATTCGTTGTGATACAGTGTTCCCAGTGATATACACAGTGTGCGTGGTGATACAGACAGTGTTCCCAGTCATATAGACAGTGTTCCTGGTGATACACAGAGTGTCCTCAGTGATATTAACAGTGTTCACGGTGATACAGTGTCCCCAGTGATATAGACAGGGTTTGTGGTGATAATGAGAGTGTTCCCAGTGATATAGACAGTGTTCGTGGTGATACAGAGTATCCCCAGTGATATAGACAGTCTTCGTGCTGATACAGAGCACTCCCAGTGACACAGACTGTGTTCCTGGTGATACAGAGCGTGTTCACAGTGATATTGACGGTGTTCGTGATGACACAGAGTGTCCCCAGTGATATAGATAATGTTTGTGGTGATACAGAGAGTCTCCGCAGTGATACAGACAGTGTTCGCGGTGATACAGAGAGTGTTCCCAGTGATATAGACAGTGTGCATGGTGATACAGAGAGTGTCACCAGTGATATAGACAGTGTTTGTGGTGATACACAGAGTGTCACCAGTGATATAGACAGTGTTCCTGGTGATACAGAGAGTGTTGCCAGTTATATGGACAGTGCTTGTGGTGATACTGAGAGTGTTCCCAGTGATATAGACACTGCTTGTGGTGATACAGAGAGTGTTCCCAGTGATATAGACAGAGTTCCTGGTGACACAGACAGTGTTCCCATTGATATAGACAGTGTTCGTGCTGATACAGGCAGTGTTCCCAGTGATATAGACAATGTTCGTGGTGATAATGAGAGTGTTGCCAATGATTTAGACAGTGTTCGTGGTGATACAGTGTTCCCAGTGATATAGACAGTGTTTGAGGTGATACAGAAGAGTGTTCCCAATGATATCGACAGTGTTCGTGGTGAGACAGAGAGTGTTCCCAGTGATATAGACAGTATTCGTTGTGATACAGAAGAGTGTTCCCAAAGATATCGACAGTGTTCGTGGCGACACAGAAAGTGTTCCCAGTGATACAGACAGTGTTCCTGGAGATACAGACAATGTCCCCAGTGATATAGACAGTGTTCGTGGTGATACAGAGAGTGTTCCCAGTGATATAGACGGTGTTCGTGGTGTAACAGAGAGTGTTCCCAGTGATATAGACAGTGTTCCTGGTGACACCGAGAGTGTTCCCAGTGATATAGACAGTGTTTGTGGTGACACAGAGAGTGTTCCCAGTGATATAGACTGTGTTTGTGGTGACAAAGAGAGTGTTCCCAGTGATATAGACTGTGTTTGTCGTGACACAGAGAGTGTTCACAGTGATATAGACAGTGTTCCTGGTGATACAGAGAGTGTTCACAGTGATATAGACAGTGTTTGTGGTGATACAGAGAGTGTTCCCACTGACATAGACAGTGTTCATGGTGATACAGTGTTCCCAGTGATATAGACAGTGTTCGTGGTGATACAGAGAGTGTTCCCAGTGATATAGACAGTGTTTCTGGTGATACAGAGAGTGTTCACAGTGATATAGACAGTGTTCATGGAGAAACAGAGAGTGTTCCCAGTGATATAGACAGTGTTCATGGGAATACAGAGTGTTCCCAGTGATATAGACAGTGATCGTCGTGACACAGAGAGTGTCCCCAGTGATATAGACAGTGTTCGTGGTGAAACAGAGTGTTCCCAGTGATATAGACTGTGTTCGTGGTGAAACAGAGAGTGTTCCCAGTGATATAGACAGTGTTTCTGGTGACACCGAGAGTGTTCCCAGTGATATAGACAGTGTTTGTGGTGACACAGAGAGTGTTCCCAGTGATATAGACTGTGTTCGTGGTGATACAGAGAGTGTACCCAGTGATACAGACAGTGTTCGTGGTGATACAGAGAGTGTTGCCAGTGATATAGACAGTGTTCCTGGTGACACAGAGTGTGTTCCCTGTGATATAGACAGTGTTCGTAGTGATACAGAGAATGTTCCCATTGATATCGACAGTCTTCGTGGTGACACCGAGAGTGTTCCCAGTGAAATAGACAGTGTTTGTGGCGCTAGCGAGAGTGTTCCCAGTGATGTAGACAGTGTTCGTGGTGATACAGAGAGTGTTCCAAGTGATATAGACAGTGTTGGTGGTGATACAGAGAGTGTACCCAGTGATACAGACAGTGTTCGTGGTGAGACACAGAGTGTCACCAGTGATATAGACAGTGTTCCTGGTGACACAGACAGTGTTCCCAGTGATATAGACAGTGTTCGTAGTGATACAGAGAATGTTCCCATTGATATAGACAGTGTTCGTGCTGATACAGGCAGTGTTCCCAGTGATATAGACAATGTTCGTGGTGATACAGAGAGTGTTGCCAATGATTTAGACAGTGTTCGTGGTGATACAGTGTTCCCAGTGATATAGACAGTGTTCGTGGTGATACAGAAGAGTGTTCCCAATGATATCGACAGTGTTCGTGGTGACACAGAGAGTGTTCCCAGTGATATAGACAGTATTCGTTGTGATACAGTGATCCCAGTGATATAGAAAGTGCTTGTGGTGATACAGAGAGTGTTCCCAGTGATACAGACAGTGTTCGTGGTGATACAGAGTATTCCCAGTGATGTAGACAGTGTTCCTGGTGGTACACAGAGTGTCCTCAGTGATATTAACAGTGTTCACGGTGATACAGTGTCCCCAGTGATATAGACAGGGTTTGTGGTGATAATGAGAGTGTTCCCAGTGATATAGACAGTGTTCGTGGTGATGCAGAGTATCCCCAGTGATATAGACAGTGTTTGTGCTGATACAGAGCACTCCCAGTGACACAGACTGTGTTCCTGGTGATACAGAGCGTGTTCACAGTGATATTGACGGTGTTCGTGATGACACAGAGTGTCCCCAGTGATATAGATAATGTTTGTGGTGATACAGAGAGTCTCCGCAGTGGTACAGACAGTGTTCGCGGTGATACAGAGAGTGTTCCCAGTGATATAGACAGTGTGCATGGTGATACAGAGAGTGTCACCAGTGATATAGACAGTGTTTGTGGTGATACAGAGAGTGTTCCCAGTGATATAGACTGTGTTCGTGGTTTTACAGAGAGTGATCCCAGTGATATAGACAGTGGTCGTGGTGATACAGAAAGTGTTCCCAGTGATATAGACAGTGTTCCTGGTGATACAGAGAGTGTCCCCAGTGATATATTATCAGTGTTCGTGGTGATACAGAGCATTCCCAGTGACACAGACTGTGTTCCTGGTGATACAGAGAGTGTTCACAGTGATATTGACGGTGTTTGTGATGACACAGAGTGTCCCCAGTGATATAGACAGTGTTTGTGGTGATACAGAGAGTCTCTGCAGTGATACAGACAGTGTTCACAGTGATATTGACGGTGTTCGTGATGACACAGAGTGTTTCCAGTGATATAGACAGTGTTCCTGGAGATACAGACAATGTCCCCAGTGATATAGACAGTGTTCGTGCTGATACAGAGAGTGTTCGCAGTGATATAGACAGTGTTCGTGGTGATACAGAGAGTGATCCCAGTGATACAGACAGTGTTCCTGGTGATACAGAGAATGTCCCCAGTGATATAGATAGTTTTATGGTTGTACAGCGAGTGTCCCCAGTGATATAGACAGTGTTCGTGGTGATACAGAGAGTGTTCCCAGAGATATAGACAGTGTTCGTGGTGATACAGTGTGTCCCCAGAAATATAGACTGTGTTCGTGGTGATACAGAGAGTGTTCCCAGTGATATAGACAGTGTTCATGGTAATACAGAGTGTTCCCAGTGATATAGACAGTGTTCGTCGTGGCACAGAGAGTGTTCCCAGTGATATAGACAGTGTTCCTGGAGATACAGACAATGTCCCCAGTGATATAGACAGTGTTCGTGGTGATACAGAGAGTGTTCCCAGTGATATAGACAGTGTTCCTGGTGACACCGAGAGTGTTCCCAGTGATATAGACAGTGTTTGTGGTGACAAAGAGAGTGTTCCCAGTGATATAGACTGTGTTTGTCGTGACACAGAGAGTGTTCACAGTGATATAGACAGTGTTCCTGGTGATACAGAGAGTGTTCACAGTGATATAGACAGTGTTTGTGGTGATACAGAGAGTGTTCCCACTGACATAGACAGTGTTCGTGGTGATACAGTGTTCCCAGTGATATAGACAGTGTTCGTGGTGATACAGAGAGTGTTCCCAGTGATATAGACAGTGTTTCTGGTGATAGAGAGAGTGTTCCCAGTGATATAGACAGTGTTCATGGAGAAACAGAGAGTGTTCCCAGTGATATAGACAGTGTTCGTGGTGATACAGAGAGTGTCCCCAGTGATATAGACAGTACTCTTGGTGATACAGTGTTTCCAGTGATAAAGACAGTGTTCGTGGTGATACACAGAGTGTCCCCAGTGATATAGACAATGTTCCGGGTGATTCAGAGAGTGTTCCTAGTGCTATAGACAGTGTTCCTGGTGACACAGGGTGTCCCCAGTGATATAGACAATGTTTGTGGTGATACAGAGATTGTTGCCAATGATTTAGACAGTGTTCGTGGTGATACAGAGAGTCCCTAGTGGTATAGACAGTGTTTGTGGTGATACAGAGAGTGTTCCCAGTGATATAGACATTGTTCTTGGTGATACAGAGAGTATTCCCAGTGATATAGACAGTGTTTGTGGTGATACAGAGTATCCCCAGTGATAAATTATCAGTGTTCGTGGTGATACAGAGCGTTCCCAGTGACACAGACTGTGTTCCTGGTGATACAGAGAGTGTTCACAGTGATATTGACGGTGTTCGTGATGACACAGAGTGTCTCCAGTGGTATAGACAGTGTTTGTGGTGATACAGAGTATCCCCAGTGATATAGACCGTGTTCGTAGTGATACAGAGAATGTTCCCAGTGATATAGACAGTGTTCCTGGTGATACAGAGAGCATTCCCAGTGATATAGACAGTGTTCATGGTGATGCAGAGTGTCACCAGTGATATAGACAGTGGTTGTGGTGATACAGAGAATATTCCCAGTGATATAGACAGTGTACATCGTGGTACAGAGTGTTCCCAGTGATATAGACAGTGTTCGTGGTGACACAGTGAGTGCTCCCAGTGATATAGACTGTATTCGTTGTGATACAGTGTTCCCAGTGTTTTAGACAGTATGCATGGTGATACAGAGTGTTCCCAGTGATATAGACAGTATTTGTGGTGATAGAAAGAGTGTTCCCAGTGATATACACAGTGTACATGGTGATACAGATTGATCCCAATGATATAGACAGGGTTTGTGGTGATACTGAGAGTGTCCCCAGTGATATTGGCAGTGTTCGTGGTGATACAGAGAGTGTTCCTAGCGATATTGATGGCGTTCGTGGTGATACAGAGAGTATCTCCAGTGATATAGACATTGTTTGTGATGAAACAGGGAGTCTCCGCAGTGATATAGACAGTTTTCGTGGTGATACAGAGAGTGTTCCCAGTGATATAGACAGTGTGCATGGTGATACAGAGTTTTCCCAGTGATATAGACAGTGTTCATGGAGACACAGAGAGCATTCCCAGTGATATCGACAGTCTTCGTGGTGACACAGAGAGTGTTCCCAGTGAAATAGACAGTGTTTGTGGCGATAGCGAGAGTGTTCCCAGTGATGTAGACAGTGTTCGTGGTGATACAGAGAGTGTTCCAAGTGATATAGACAGTATTCGTGGTGATACAGAGAGTGTACCCAGTGATACAGACAGTGTTCCTGGTGACACCGAGAGTGTTCCCAGTGATATAGACAGTGTTTGTGGTGACACAGAGAGTGTTCCCAGTGATATAGACTGTGTTTGTGGTGATACAGAGAGTGTTCCCAGTGATATAGACTGTGTTTGTCGTGACACAGAGAGTGTTCACAGTGATATAGACAGTGTTCCTGGTGATACAGAGAGTGTTCACAGTGATATAGACAATGTTTGTGGTGATACAGAGAGTGTTCCCAGTGATATAGACTGTGTTCATGGTGATACAGAGAGTGTACCCAGTGATACAGACAGTGTTCGTGGTGATTCAGATAGTGTTGCCAGTGATATAGACAGTGTTCCTGGTGACACAGAGAGTGTTCCCAGTGATATAGACAGTGTTCGTAGTGATACAGAGAATGTTCCCATTGATATCGACAGTCTTCGTGGTGACACCGAGAGTGTTCCCAGTGAAATAGACAGTGTTTGTGGCGATAGCGAGAGTGTTCCCAGTGATGTAGACAGTGTTCGTGGTGATACAGAGAGTGTTCCAAGTGATATAGACAGTGTTCGTGGTGATACAGAGAGTGTACCCAGTGATACAGACAGTGTTCGTGGTGATACAGAGAGTGTTCCCAGTGATATAGACAGTGTTCCTGGTGATACAGAGAGTGTTGCCAGTTATATGGACAGTGCTTGTGGTGATACAGAGAGTGTTCCCAGTGATATAGACAGTGTTCGTGGTGATACAGAGAGTGTTGCCAGTGATATAGACAGAGTTCCTGGTGACACAGACAGTGTTCCCATTGATATAGACAGTGTTCGTGCTGATACAGGCAGTGTTCCCAGTGATATAGACAATGTTCGTGGTGATACAGAGAGTGTTGCCAATGATTTAGACAGTGTTCGTGGTGATACAGTGTTCCCAGTGATATAGACAGTGTTTGTGGTGATACAGAAGAGTGTTTCCAATGATATCGACAGTGTTCGTGGTGACACAGAGAGTGTTCCCAGTGATATAGACAGTATTCGTTGTGATACAGTGATCCCAGTGATATAGAAAGTGCTTGTGGTGATACAGAGAGTGTTCCCAGTGATATAGACAGTGTTCGTGGTGATACAGAGTATTCCCAGTGATGTAGACAGTGTTCCTGGTGGGACAGAATGTGTTCCCAGTGATATAGACAGTGGTCGTGGTGATACAGAAAGTGTTCCTAGTGATATAGACAGTGTTCCTGGTGATAATGAGAGTGTCCCCAGTGATATAGACAGTGTTCGTGCTGATACGGAGACTGTTCCCAGTGTTTTCAACAGTGTTCTTGGTGACACAGAGAGTGCTCCCAATGATATAGACAGTATTCGTTGTGATACAGTGTTCCCAGTGATATACACAGTGTGCGTGGTGGTACAGACAGTGTTCCCAGTGATATAGACAGTGTTCCTGATGATACACAGAGTGTCCTCAGTGATATTAACAGTGTTCACGGTGATACAGTGTCCCCAGTGATATAGACAGGGGTTGTGGTGATAATGAGAGTGTTCCCAGTGATATAGACAGTGTTCGTGGTGATGCAGAGTATCCCCAGTGATATAGACAGTGTTCGTGCTGATACAGAGCACTCCCAGTGACACAGACTTTGTTCCTGGTGATACAGAGAGTGTTCACAGTGATATTGACGGTGTTTGTGATGACACAGAGTGTCCCCAGTGATATAGACAGTGTTTGTGGTGATACAGAGAGTCTCTGCAGTGATACAGACAGTGTTCACAGTGATATTGACGGTGTTCGTGATGACACAGAGTGTTTCCAGTGATATAGACAGTGTTCCTGGAGATACAGACAATGTCCCCAGTGATATAGACAGTGTTCGTGCTGATACAGAGAGTGTTCTCAGTGATATAGACAGTGTTCGTGGTGATACAGAGAGTGATTCCAGTGATATAGACAGTGTTCCTGGTGATACAGAGAATGTCCCCAGTGATATAGATAGTTTTATGGTTATACAGCGAGTGTCCCAAGTGATATAGACAGTGTTCGTGGTGATACAGAGAGTGTTCCCAGAGATATAGACAGTGTTCGTGGTGATACAGTGTGTCCCCAGAAATATTGACTGTGTTCGTGGTGATACAGAGAGTGTTCCCAGTGATATAGACAGTGTTCATGGTAATACAGAGTGTTCCCAGTGATATAGACAGTGTTCGTCGTGACACAGAGAGTGTTCCCAGTGATATAGACAGTGTTCCTGGAGATACAGACAATGTCCCCAGTGATATAGACAGTGTTCGTGGTGATACAGAGAGTGTTCCCAGTGATATAGACAGTGTTCGTGGTGAAACAGAGAGTGTTCCCAGTGATATAGACAGTGTTCCTGGTGACACCGAGAGTGTTCCCAGTGATATAGACAGTGTTTGTGGTGACACAGAGAGTGTTCCCAGTGATATAGACTGTGTTTGTGGTGACACAGAGAGTGTTCACAGTGATATAGACAGTGTTCCTGGTGATACAGAGAGTGTTCACTGTGATATAGACAATGTTTGTGGTGATACAGAGAGTGTTCCCAGTGATATAGACTGTGTTCGTGGTGATACAGAGAGTGTACCCAGTGATACAGACAGTGTTCGTGGTGATACAGAGAGTGTTGCCAGTGATATAGACAGTGTTCCTGGTGACACAGAGAGTGTTCTCAGTGATATAGACAGTGTTCCTGGTGATGCAGAGTATCCCCAGTGATATAGACAGTGTTCGTGCTGATACAGAGCACTCCCAGTGACACAGACTTTGTTCCTGGTGATACAGAGAGTGTTCACAGTGATATTGACGGTGTTTGTGATGACACAGAGTGTCCCCAGTGATATAGACAGTGTTTGTGGTGATACAGAGAGTCTCTGCAGTGATACAGACAGTGTTTGCAGTGATATTGACGGTGTTCGTGATGACACAGAGTGTTTCCAGTGATATAGACAGTGTTCCTGGAGATACAGACAATGTCCCCAGTGATATAGACAGTGTTCGTGCTGATACAGAGAGTGTTCTCAGTGATATAGACAGTGTTCGTGGTGATACAGAGAGTGATCCCAGTGATATAGACAGTGTTCCTGGTGATACAGAGAATGTCCCCAGTGATATAGATAGTTTTATGGTTATACAGCGAGTGTCCCCAGTGATATAGACAGTGTTTGTGGTGACACAGAGAGTGTTCCCAGTGATATAGACTGTGTTTGTGGTGATACAGAGAGTGTTCCCAGTGATATAGACTGTGTTTGTCGTGACACAGAGAGTGTTCCCAGAGATATAGACAGTGTTCGTGGTGATACAGTGTGTCCCCAGAAATATTGACTGTGTTCGTGGTGATACAGAGAGTGTTCCCAGTGATATAGACAGTGTTCATGGTGACACCGAGAGTGTTCCCAGTGATATAGACAGTGTTCGTCGTGACACAGAGAGTGTTCCCAGTGATATAGACAGTGTTCCTGGAGATACAGACAATGTCCCCAGTGATATAGACAGTGTTCGTGGTGATACAGAGAGTGTTCCCAGTGATATAGACAGTGTTCGTGGTGAAACAGAGAGTGTTCCCAGTGATATAGACAGTGTTCCTGGTGACACCGAGAGTGTTCCCAGTGATATAGACAGTGTTTGTGGTGATACAGAGAGTATTCCCAGTGATATAGACAGTGTTTGTGGTGATACAGAGTATCCCCAGTGATATATTATCAGTGTTCGTGGTGATACAGAGCGTTCCCAGTGACACAGACTGTTTTCACAGTGATACAGAGAGTGTTCACAGTGATATTGACGGTGTTCGTGATGACACAGAGTGTCTCCAGTGGTATAGACAGTGTTTGTGGTGATACAGAGTATCCCCAGTGATATAGACCGTGTTTGTAGTGATACAGAGAATGTTCCCAGTGATATAGACAGTGTTCCTGGTGATACAGAGAGCATTCCCAGTGATATAGACAGTGTTCATGGTGATGCAGAGTGTCACCAGTGATATAGACAGTGGTTGTGGTGATACAGAGAATATTCCCAGTGATATAGACAGTGTACATCGTGGTACAGAGTGTTCCCAGTGATATAGACAGTGTTCGTGGTGACACAGTGAGTGCTCCCAGTGATATAGACTGTATTCGTTGTGATACAGTGTTCCCAGTGTTTTAGACAGTATGCATGGTGATACAGAGTGTTCCCAGTGATATAGACAGTATTTGTGGTGATACAAAGAGTGTTCCCAGTGATATACACAGTGTACATGGTGATACAGATTGATCCCAATGATATAGACAGGGTTTGTGGTGATACTGAGAGTGTCCCCAGTGATATAGGCAGTGTTCGTGGTGATACAGAGAGTGTTCCTAGCGATATTGATGGTGTTCGTGGTGATACAGAGAGTATCTCCAGTGATATAGACATTGTTTGTGATGAAACAGGGAGTCTCCGCAGTGATATAGACAGTTTTCGTGGTGATACAGAGAGTGTTCCCAGTGATATAGACAGTGTGCATGGTGATACAGAGTTTTCCCAGTGATATAGACAGTGTTCATGGAGACACAGAGAGTGTTCCCAGTGATATCGACAGTCTTCGTGGTGACACCGAGAGTGTTCCCAGTGAAATAGACAGTGTTTGTGGCGATAGCGAGAGTGTTCCCAGTGATGTAGACAGTGTTTGTGGTGATACAGAGAGTGTTCCAAGTGATATAGACAGTATTTGTGGTGATACAGAGAGTGTACCCAGTGATACAGACAGTGTTCGTGGTGATACAGAGAGTGTTCCCAGTGATATAGACAGTGTCCCTGGTGATACAGAGAGTGTTTGTGGTGAGACAGAGAGTGTTCCCAGTGATATAGACAGTGTTCGTGGTGACACAGAGTGTCCCCAGTGATATAGACAGTGTTTTTGGTGATACAGAGAGTCTTCCCAGTGATACAGACTGTGTTTCTGGTGACACAGAGAGTGTTTACAGTGATATTGACAGTGTTCGTGACGGCGCAGAGTGTCCCCAGTGATATAGACAGTGTTTGTGCTGATACAGAGTATCCCCAGTGATATATTATCAGTGTTCGTGGTGATACAGAGCGTTCCCAGTGACACAGACTGTGTTCCTGGTGATACAGAGAGTGTTCACAGTGATATTGACGGTGTTCGTGATGACACAGAGTGTCTCCAGTGGTATAGAAGGTGTTTGTGGTGATACAGAGTATCCCCAGTGATATAGACCGTGTTCGTGCTGATACAGAGCACTCCCAGTGACACAGACTGTGTTCCTGGTGATACAGAGAGTGTTCACAGTGATATTGACGGTGTTCGTGATGACACAGAGTGTCTCCAGTGGTATAGAAGGTGTTTGTGGTGATACAGAGTATCCCCAGTGATATAGACCGTGTTCGTGCTGATACAGAGCTCTCCCAGTGACACAGACTGTGTTCCTGGTGATACAGAGCGTGTTCACAGTGATATTGACGGTGTTCGTGACGGCGCAGAGTGTCCCCAGTGATATAGACAGTGTTTGTGCTGATACAGAGTATCCCCAGTGATATATTATCAGTGTTCGTGGTGATACAGAGCGTTCCCAGTGACACAGACTGTGTTCCTGGTGATACAGAGAGTGTTCACAGTGATATTGACGGTGTTCGTGATGACACAGAGTGTCTCCAGTGGTATAGACGGTGTTTGTGGTGATACAGAGTATCCCCAGTGATATAGACCGTGTTCGTGCTGATACAGAGCACTCCCAGTGACACAGACTGTGTTCCTGGTGATACAGAGCGTGTTCACAGTGATATTGACGGTGTTCGTGATGACACAGAGTGTCCCCAGTGATATAGATAATGTTTGTGGTGATACAGAGAGTCTCCGCAGTGATACAGACAGTGTTCGCGGTGATACAGAGAGTGTCCCCAGTGATATAGACAGTGTTTGTGGTGATACAGAGAGTGTTCCCAGTGATATAGACTGTGTTCGTGGTTTTACAGAGAGTGATCCCAGTGATCTAGACAGTGGTCGTGGTGATACAGAAAGTGTTCCCAGTGATATAGACAGTGTTCCTGGTGATACAGAGAGTGTCCCCAGTGATATATTATCAGTGTTCGTGGTGATACAGAGCATTCCCAGTGACACAGACTTTGTTCCTGGTGATACAGAGAGTGTTCACAGTGATATTGACGGTGTTTGTGATGACACAGAGTGTCCCCAGTGATATAGACAGTGTTTGTGGTGATACAGAGAGTCTCTGCAGTGATACAGACAGTGTTCACAGTGATATTGACGGTGTTCGTGATGACACAGAGTGTTTCCAGTGATATAGACAGTGTTCCTGGAGATACAGACAATGTCCCCAGTGATATAGACAGTGTTCGTGCTGATACAGAGAGTGTTCTCAGTGATATAGACAGTGTTCGTGGTGATACAGAGAGTGATCCCAGTGATATAGACAGTGTTCCTGGTGATACAGAGAATGTCCCCAGTGATATAGATAGTTTTATGGTTATACAGCGAGTGTCCCCAGTGATATAGACAGTGTTTGTGGTGACACAGAGAGTGTTCCCAGTGATATAGACTGTGTTTGTGGTGATACAGAGAGTGTTCCCAGTGATATAGACTGTGTTTGTCGTGACACAGAGAGTGTTCCCAGAGATATAGACAGTGTTCGTGGTGATACAGTGTGTCCCCAGAAATATTGACTGTGTTCGTGGTGATACAGAGAGTGTTCCCAGTGATATAGACAGTGTTCATGGTAATACAGAGTGTTCCCAGTGATATAGACAGTGTTCGTCGTGACACAGAGAGTGTTCCCAGTGATATAGACAGTGTTCCTGGAGATACAGACAATGTCCCCAGTGATATAGACAGTGTTCGTGGTGATACAGAGAGTGTTCCCAGTGATATAGACAGTGTTCGTGGTGAAACAGAGAGTGTTCCCAGTGATATAGACAGTGTTCCTGGTGACACCGAGAGTGTTCCCAGTGATATAGACAGTGTTTGTGGTGACACAGAGAGTGTTCCCAGTGATATAGACTGTGTTTGTGGTGATACAGAGAGTGTTCCCAGTGATATAGACTGTGTTTGTCGTGACACAGAGAGTGTTCACAGTGATATAGACAGTGTTCCTGGTGATACAGAGAGTGTTCACAGTGAGATAGACAATGTTTGTGGTGATACAGAGAGTGTTCCCAGTGATATAGACTGTGTTCGTGGTGATACAGAGAGTGTACCCAGTGATACAGACAGTGTTCGTGGTGATACAGAGAGTGTTGCCAGTGATATAGACAGTGGTCCTGGTGACACAGAGAGTGTTCCCAGTGATATAGACAGTGTTCGTAGTGATACAGAGAATGTTCCCATTGATATCGACAGTCTTCGTGGTGATACAGAGAGTGTTCCAAGTGATATAGACAGTGCTCGTGGTGATACAGAGAGTGTACCCAGTGATACAGACAGTGTTCGTGGTGATACAGAGAGTGTTCCCAGTGATATAGACAGTGTTCCTGGTGATACAGAGAGTGTTGCCAGTTATATGGACAGTGCTTGTGGTGATACAGAGAGTGTTCCCAGTGATATAGACAGTGTTCGTGGTGATACAGAGAGTGTTGCCAGTGATATAGACAGAGTTCCTGGTGACACAGACAGTGTTCCCATTGATATAGACAGTGTTCGTGCTGATACAGGCAGTGTTCCCAGTGATATAGACAATGTTCGTGGTGATACAGAGAGTGTTGCCAATGATTTAGACAGTGTTTGTGGTGATACAGTGTTCCCAGTGATATAGACAGTGTTCGTGGTGATACAGAAGAGTGTTCCCAATGATATCGACAGTGTTCGTGGTGACACAGAGAGTGTTCCCAGTGATATAGACAGTATTCGTTGTGATACAGTGATCCCAGTGATATAGAAAGTGCTTGTGGTGATAGAGAGAGTGTTCCCAGTGATATAGACAGTGTTCGTGGTGATACAGAGTATTCCCAGTGATGTAGACAGTGTTCCTGGTGGTACAGAATGTGTTCCCAGTGATATAGACAGTGGTCGTGGTGATACAGAAAGTGTTCCTAGTGATATAGACAGTGTTCCTGGTGATACAGAGAGTGTCCCCAGTGATATATTATCAGTGTTCGTGGTGATACAGAGCATTCCCAGTGACACAGACTGTGTTCCTGGTGATACAGAGAGTGTTCACAGTGATATTGACGGTGTTCGTGATGACACAGAGTGTCCCCAGTGATATAGACAGTGTTTGTGGTGATACAGAGAGTCTCTGCAGTGATACAGACAGTGATCGTGGTGATACAGAGAGTGTTCCCAGTGATATAGACAGTGTGCATGGTGATATAGAGAGAGTCACCAGTGATATAGACAGTGTTTGTGGTGATACAGAGTATTCCCAGTGATGCAGACAGTGTTCCTGGTGGTACAGAATGTGTTCCCAGTGATATAGACAGTGGTCGTGGTGATACAGAAAGTGTTCCTAGTGATATAGACAGTGTTCCTGGTGATACAGAGAGTGTCCCCAGTGATATATTATCAGTGTTCGTGGTGATACAGAGCATTCCCAGTGACACAGACTGTGTTCCTGGTGATACAGAGAGTGTTCACAGTGATATTGACGGTGTTTGTGATGACACAGAGTGTCCCCAGTGACATAGACAGTGTTTGTGGTGATACAGAGAGTCTCTGCAGTGATACAGACAGTGTTCGTGGTGATACAGAGAGAGTTCCCAGTGATATAGACAGTGTGCATGGTGATATAGAGAGAGTCACCAGTGATATAGACAGTGTTTGTGGTGATACAGAGAGTGTTCCCTGTGATATAGACAGTGTTCGTGCTGATAATGAGAGTGTTCCCAGTGATATAGACAGTGTTTGTGCTGATACGGAGACTGTTCCCAGTGTTATCGACAGTGTTCTTGGTGACACAGAGAGTGCTCCCAATGATATAGACAGTATTCATTGTGATACAGTGTTCCCAGTGATATACACAGTGTGCGTGGTGATACAGACAGTGTTCCCAGTGATATAGACAGTGTTCCTGGTGATACACAGAGTGTCCTCAGTGATATTAACAGTGTTCACGGTGATACAGTGTCCCCAGTGATATAGACAGGGTTTGTGGTGATAATGAGAGTGTTCCCAGTGATATAGACAGTGTTCGTGGTGATGCAGAGTATCCCCAGTGATATAGACAGTGTTTGTGCTGATACAGAGCACTCCCAGTGACACAGACTGTGTTCCTGGTGATACAGAGCGTGTTCACAGTGATATTGACGGTGTTCGTGATGACACAGAGTGTCCCCAGTGATATAGATAATGTTTGTGGTGATACAGAGAGTCTCCGCAGTGATACAGACAGTGTTCGCGGTGATACAGAGAGTGTTCCCAGTGATATAGACAGTGTGCATGGTGATACAGAGAGTGTCACCAGTGATATAGACAGTGTTTGTGGTGATACAGAGAGTGTTCCCAGTGATATAGACTGTGTTCGTGGTTTTACAGAGAGTGATCCCAGTGATATAGACAGTGGTCGTGGTGATACAGAAAATGTTCCCAGTGATATAGACAGTGTTCCTGGTGATACAGAGAGTGTCCCCAGTGATATATTATCAGTGTTCGTGGTGATACAGAGCATTCCCAGTGACACAGACTTTGTTCCTGGTGATACAGAGAGTGTTCACAGTGATATTGACGGTGTTTGTGATGACACAGAGTGTCCCCAGTGATATAGACAGTGTTTGTAGTGATACAGACAGTGTTCGCAGTGATATTGACGGTGTTCGTGATGACACAGAGCGTTTCCAGTGATATAGACAGTGTTCCTGGAGATACAGACAATGTCCCCAGTGATATAGACAGTGTTCGTGGTGATACAGAGAGTGATCCCAGTGAAATAGACAGTGTTCCTGGTGATACAGAGAATGTCCCCAGTGATATAGATAGTTTTATGGTTATACAGCGAGTGTCCCCAGTGATATAGACAGTGTTCGTGGTGATACAGAGAGTGTTCCCAGAGATATAGACAGTGTTCGTGGTGATACAGTGTCCCCCCAGAAATATAGACTGTGTTCGTGGTGATACAGAGAGTGTTCCCAGTGATATAGACAGTGTTCATGGTGATACAGAGAGTGTACCCAGTGATACAGACAGTGTTCGTGGTGATACAGAGAGTGTTGCCAGTGATATAGACAGTGTTCCTGGTGACACAGAGAGTGTACCCAGTGATACAGACAGTGTTCGTGGTGATACAGAGAGTGTTCCCAGTGATATAGACAGTGTTCGTCGTGACACAGAGAGTGTTCCCAGTGATATAGACAGTGTTCCTGGTGATACAGAGAATGTCCCCAGTGATATAGATAGTTTTATGGTTGTACAGCGAGTGTCCCCAGTGATATAGACAGTGTTCGTGGTGATACAGAGAGTGTTCCCAGAGATATAGACAGTGTTCGTGGTGATACAGTGTGTCCCCAGAAATATAGACTGTGTTCGTGGTGATACAGAGAGTGTTCCCAGTGATATAGACAGTGTTCATGGTAATACAGAGTGTTCCCAGTGATATAGACAGTGTTCGTCGTGACACAGAGAGTGTTCCCAGTGATATAGACAGTGTTCCTGGAGATACAGACAATGTCCCCAGTGATATAGACAGTGTTCGTGGTGATACAGAGAGTGTTCCCAGTGATATAGACAGTGTTCGTGGTGAAACAGAGAGTGTTCCCAGTGATATAGACAGTGTTCCTGGTGACACCGAGAGTGTTCCCAGTGATATAGACTGTGTTTGTCGTGACACAGAGAGTGTTCACAGTGATATAGACAGTGTTCCTGGTGATACAGAGAGTGTGCACAGTGATATAGACAGTGTTTGTGATGATACAGAGAGTGTTCCCACTGACATAGACAGTGTTCGTGGTGATACAGTGTTCCCAGTGATATAGACAGTGTTCGTGGTGATACAGAGAGTGTTCCCAGTGATATAGACAGTGTTTCTGGTGATAGAGAGAGTGTTCCCAGTGATATAGACAGTGTTCATGGAGAAACAGAGAGTGTTCCCAGTGATATAGACAGTGTTCGTGGTGATACAGAGAGTGTCCCCAGTGATATAGACAGTACTCTTGGTGATACAGTGTTTCCAGTGATAAAGACAGTGTTCGTGGTGATACACAGAGTGTCCCCAGTGATATAGACAATGTTCCGGGTGATTCAGAGAGTGTTCCTAGTGCTATAGACAGTGTTCCTGGTGACACAGGGTGTCCCCAGTGATATAGACAATGTTTGTGGTGATACAGAGATTGTTGCCAATGATTTAGACAGTGTTCGTGGTGATACAGAGAGTCCCTAGTGGTATAGACAGTGTTTGTGGTGATACAGAGAGTGTTCCCAGTGATATAGACATTGTTCTTGGTGATACAGAGAGTATTCCCAGTGATATAGACAGTGTTTGTGGTGATACAGAGTATCCCCAGTGATATATTATCAGTGTTCGTGGTGATACAGAGCGTTCCCAGTGACACAGACTGTGTTCCTGGTGATACAGAGAGTGTTCACAGTGATATTGACGGTGTTCGTGATGACACAGAGTGTCTCCAGTGGTATAGACAGTGTTTGTGGTGATACAGAGTATCCCCAGTGATATAGACCGTGTTCGTAGTGATACAGAGAATGTTCCCAGTGATATAGACAGTGTTCCTGGTGATACAGAGAGCATTCCCAGTGATATAGACAGTGTTCATGGTGATGCAGAGTGTCACCAGTGATATAGACAGTGGTTGTGGTGATACAGAGAATATTCCCAGTGATATAGACAGTGTACATCGTGGTACAGAGTGTTCCCAGTGATATAGACAGTGTTCGTGGTGACACAGTGAGTGCTCCCAGTGATATAGACTGTATTCGTTGTGATACAGTGTTCCCAGTGTTTTAGACAGTATGCATGGTGATACAGAGTGTTCCCAGTGATATAGACAGTATTTGTGGTGATACAAAGAGTGTTCCCAGTGATATACACAGTGTACATGGTGATACAGATTGATCCCAATGATATAGACAGGGTTTGTGGTGATACTGAGAGTGTCCCCAGTGATATAGGCAGTGTTCGTGGTGATACAGAGAGTGTTCCTAGCGATATTGATGGTGTTTGTGGTGATACAGAGAGTATCTCCAGTGATATAGACATTGTTTGTGATGAAACAGGGAGTCTCCGCAGTGATATAGACAGTTTTCGTGGTGATACAGAGAGTGTTCCCAGTGATATAGACAGTGTGCATGGTGATACAGAGTTTTCCCAGTGATATAGACAGTGTTCATGGAGACACAGAGAGTGTTCCCAGTGATATCGACAGTCTTCGTGGTGACACCGAGAGTGTTCCCAGTGAAATAGACAGTGTTTGTGGCGATAGCGAGAGTGTTCCCAGTGATGTAGACAGTGTTTGTGGTGATACAGAGAGTGTTCCAAGTGATATAGACAGTATTTGTGGTGATACAGAGAGTGTACCCAGTGATACAGACAGTGTTCGTGGTGATACAGAGAGTGTTCCCAGTGATATAGACAGTGTCCCTGGTGATACAGAGAGTGTTTGTGGTGAGACAGAGAGTGTTCCCAGTGATATAGACAGTGTTCGTGGTGACACAGAGTGTCCCCAGTGATATAGACAGTGTTTTTGGTGATACAGAGAGTCTTCCCAGTGATACAGACTGTGTTTCTGGTGACACAGAGAGTGTTCACAGTGATATTGACGGTGTTCGTGACGGCGCAGAGTGTCCCCAGTGATATAGACAGTGTTTGTGCTGATACAGAGTATCCCCAGTGATATATTATCAGTGTTCGTGGTGATACAGAGCGTTCCCAGTGACACAGACTGTGTTCCTGGTGATACAGAGAGTGTTCACAGTGATATTGCCGGTGTTCGTGATGACACAGAGTGTCTCCAGTGGTATAGACGGTGTTTGTGGTGATACAGAGTATCCCCAGTGATATAGACCGTGTTCGTGCTGATACAGAGCACTCCCAGTGACACAGACTGTGTTCCTGGTGATACAGAGCGTGTTCACAGTGATATTGACGGTGTTCGTGATGACACAGAGTGTCCCCAGTGATATAGATAATGTTTGTGGTGATACAGAGAGTCTCTGCAGTGATACAGACAGTGTTCACAGTGATATTGACGGTGTTCGTGATGACACAGAGTGTTTCCAGTGATATAGACAGTGTTCCTGGAGATACAGACAATGTCCCCAGTGATATAGACAGTGTTCGTGCTGATACAGAGAGTGTTCTCAGTGATATAGACAGTGTTCGTGGTGATACAGAGAGTGATCCCAGTGATATAGACAGTGTTCCTGGTGATACAGAGAATGTCCCCAGTGATATAGATAGTTTTATGGTTATACAGCGAGTGTCCCCAGTGATATAGACAGTGTTTGTGGTGACACAGAGAGTGTTCCCAGTGATATAGACTGTGTTTGTGGTGATACAGAGAGTGTTCCCAGTGATATAGACTGTGTTTGTCGTGACACAGAGAGTGTTCCCAGAGATATAGACAGTGTTCGTGGTGATACAGTGTGTCCCCAGAAATATTGACTGTGTTCGTGGTGATACAGAGAGTGTTCCCAGTGATATAGACAGTGTTCATGGTAATACAGAGTGTTCCCAGTGATATAGACAGTGTTCGTCGTGACACAGAGAGTGTTCCCAGTGATATAGACAGTGTTCCTGAAGATACAGACAATGTCCCCAGTGATATAGACAGTGTTCGTGGTGATACAGAGAGTGTTCCCAGTGATATAGACAGTGTTCGTGGTGAAACAGAGAGTGTTCCCAGTGATATAGACAGTGTTCCTGGTGACACCGAGAGTGTTCCCAGTGATATAGACAGTGTTTGTGGTGACACAGAGAGTGTTCCCAGTGATATAGACTGTGTTTGTGGTGATACAGAGAGTGTTCCCAGTGATATAGACTGTGTTTGTCGTGACACAGAGAGTGTTCACAGTGATATAGACAGTGTTCCTGGTGATACAGAGAGTGTTCACAGTGAGATAGACAATGTTTGTGGTGATACAGAGAGTGTTCCCAGTGATATAGACTGTGTTCGTGGTGATACAGAGAGTGTACCCAGTGATACAGACAGTGTTCGTGGTGATACAGAGAGTGTTGCCAGTGATATAGACAGTGGTCCTGGTGACACAGAGAGTGTTCCCAGTGATATAGACAGTGTTCGTAGTGATACAGAGAATGTTCCCATTGATATCGACAGTCTTCGTGGTGACACCGAGAGTGTTCCCAGTGAAATAGACAGTGTTTGTGGCGATAGCGAGAGTGTTCCCAGTGATGTAGACAGTGTTCGTGGTGATACAGAGAGTGTTCCAAGTGATATAGACAGTGCTCGTGGTGATACAGAGAGTGTACCCAGTGATACAGACAGTGTTCGTGGTGATACAGAGAGTGTTCCCAGTGATATAGACAGTGTTCCTGGTGATACAGAGAGTGTTGCCAGTTATATGGACAGTGCTTGTGGTGATACAGAGAGTGTTCCCAGTGATATAGACAGTGTTCGTGGTGATACAGAGAGTGTTGCCAGTGATATAGACAGAGTTCCTGGTGACACAGACAGTGTTCCCATTGATATAGACAGTGTTCGTGCTGATACAGGCAGTGTTCCCAGTGATATAGACAATGTTCGTGGTGATACAGAGAGTGTTGCCAATGATTTAGACAGTGTTTGTGGTGATACAGTGTTCCCAGTGATATAGACAGTGTTCGTGGTGATACAGAAGAGTGTTCCCAATGATATCGACAGTGTTCGTGGTGACACAGAGAGTGTTCCCAGTGATATAGACAGTATTCGTTGTGATACAGTGATCCCAGTGATATAGAAAGTGCTTGTGGTGATAGAGAGAGTGTTCCCAGTGATATAGACAGTGTTCGTGGTGATACAGAGTATTCCCAGTGATGTAGACAGTGTTCCTGGTGGTACAGAATGTGTTCCCAGTGATATAGACAGTGGTCGTGGTGATACAGAAAGTGTTCCTAGTGATATAGACAGTGTTCCTGGTGATACAGAGAGTGTCCCCAGTGATATATTATCAGTGTTTGTGGTGATACAGAGCATTCCCAGTGACACAGACTGTGTTCCTGGTGATACAGAGAGTGTTCACAGTGATATTGACGGTGTTCGTGATGACACAGAGTGTCCCCAGTGATATAGACAGTGTTTGTGGTGATACAGAGAGTCTCTGCAGTGATACAGACAGTGATCGTGGTGATACAGAGAGTGTTCCCAGTGATATAGACAGTGTGCATGGTGATATAGAGAGAGTCACCAGTGATATAGACAGTGTTTGTGGTGATACAGAGTATTCCCAGTGATGCAGACAGTGTTCCTGGTGGTACAGAATGTGTTCCCAGTGATATAGACAGTGGTCGTGGTGATACAGAAAGTGTTCCTAGTGATATAGACAGTGTTCCTGGTGATACAGAGAGTGTCCCCAGTGATATATTATCAGTGTTCGTGGTGATACAGAGCATTCCCAGTGACACAGACTGTGTTCCTGGTGATACAGAGAGTGTTCACAGTGATATTGACGGTGTTTGTGATGACACAGAGTGTCCCCAGTGATATAGACAGTGTTTGTGGTGATACAGAGAGTCTCTGCAGTGATACAGACAGTGTTCGTGGTGATACAGAGAGAGTTCCCAGTGATATAGACAGTGTGCATGGTGATATAGAGAGAGTCACCAGTGATATAGACAGTGTTTGTGGTGATACAGAGAGTGTTCCCTGTGATATAGACAGTGTTCCTGGTGATAATGAGAGTGTTCCCAGTGATATAGACAGTGTTTGTGCTGATACGGAGACTGTTCCCAGTGTTATCGACAGTGTTCTTGGTGACACAGAGAGTGCTCCCAATGATATAGACAGTATTCATTGTGATACAGTGTTCCCAGTGATATACACAGTGTGCGTGGTGATACAGACAGTGTTCCCAGTGATATAGACAGTGTTCCTGGTGATACACAGAGTGTCCTCAGTGATATTAACAGTGTTCACGGTGATACAGTGTCCCCAGTGATATAGACAGGGTTTGTGGTGATAATGAGAGTGTTCCCAGTGATATAGACAGTGTTCGTGGTGATGCAGAGTATCCCCAGTGATATAGACAGTGTTTGTGCTGATACAGAGCACTCCCAGTGACACAGACTGTGTTCCTGGTGATACAGAGCGTGTTCACAGTGATATTGACGGTGTTCGTGATGACACAGAGTGTCCCCAGTGATATAGATAATGTTTGTGGTGATACAGAGAGTCTCCGCAGTGATACAGACAGTGTTCGCGGTGATACAGAGAGTGTTCCCAGTGATATAGACAGTGTGCATGGTGATACAGAGAGTGTCACCAGTGATATAGACAGTGTTTGTGGTGATACAGAGAGTGTTCCCAGTGATATAGACTGTGTTCGTGGTTTTACAGAGAGTGATCCCAGTGATATAGACAGTGGTCGTGGTGATACAGAAAGTGTTCCCAGTGATATAGACAGTGTTCCTGGTGATACAGAGAGTGTCCCCAGTGATATATTATCAGTGTTCGTGGTGATACAGAGCATTCCCAGTGACACAGACTTTGTTCCTGGTGATACAGAGAGTGTTCACAGTGATATTGACGGTGTTTGTGATGACACAGAGTGTCCCCAGTGATATAGACAGTGTTTGTGGTGATACAGAGAGTCTCTGCAGTGATACAGACAGTGTTCGCAGTGATATTGACGGTGTTCGTGATGACACAGAGCGTTTCCAGTGATATAGACAGTGTTCCTGGAGATACAGACAATGTCCCCAGTGATATAGACAGTGTTCGTGGTGATACAGAGAGTGATCCCAGTGAAATAGACAGTGTTCCTGGTGATACAGAGAATGTCCCCAGTGATATAGATAGTTTTATGGTTATACAGCGAGTGTCCCCAGTGATATAGACAGTGTTCGTGGTGATACAGAGAGTGTTCCCAGAGATATAGACAGTGTTCGTGGTGATACAGTGTCCCCCCAGAAATATAGACTGTGTTCGTGGTGATACAGAGAGTGTTCCCAGTGATACAGACAGTGTTCGTGGTGATACAGAGAGTGTTCCCAGTGATATAGACAGTGTTCGTCGTGACACAGAGAGTGTTGCCAGTGATATAGACAGTGTTCCTGGTGATACAGAGAATGTCCCCAGTGATATAGATAGTTTTATGGTTGTACAGCGAGTGTCCCCAGTGATATAGACAGTGTTCCTGGAGATACAGACAATGTCCCCAGAGATATAGACAGTGTTCGTGGTGATACAGTGTGTCCCCAGAAATATAGACTGTGTTCGTGGTGATACAGAGAGTGTTCCCAGTGATATAGACAGTGTTCATGGTGACACAGAGAGTGTACCCAGTGATACAGACAGTGTTCGTGGTGATACAGAGAGTGTTCCCAGTGATATAGACAGTGTTCGTCGTGACACAGAGAGTGTTCCCAGTGATATAGACAGTGTTCGTGGTGATACAGAGAGTGTTCCCAGAGATATAGACAGTGTTCGTGGTGATACAGTGTGTCCCCAGAAATATAGACTGTGTTCGTGGTGATACAGAGAGTGTTGCCAGTGATATAGACAGTGTTCCTGGTGACACAGAGAGTGTACCCAGTGATACAGACAGTGTTCGTGGTGATACAGAGAGTGTTCCCAGTGATATAGACAGTGTTCGTCGTGACACAGAGAGTGTTCCCAGTGATATAGACAGTGTTCCTGGTGATACAGAGAATGTCCCCAGTGATATAGATAGTTTTATGGTTGTACAGCGAGTGTCCCCAGTGATATAGACAGTGTTCGTGGTGATACAGAGAGTGTTCCCAGAGATATAGACAGTGTTCGTGGTGATACAGTGTGTCCCCAGAAATATAGACTGTGTTCGTGGTGATACAGAGAGTGTTCCCAGTGATATAGACAGTGTTCATGGTAATACAGAGTGTTCCCAGTGATATAGACAGTGTTCGTCGTGACACAGAGAGTGTTCCCAGTGATATAGACAGTGTTCCTGGAGATACAGACAATGTCCCCAGTGATATAGACAGTGTTCGTGGTGATACAGAGAGTGTTCCCAGTGATATAGACAGTGTTCGTGGTGAAACAGAGAGTGTTCCCAGTGATATAGACAGTGTTCCTGGTGACACCGAGAGTGTTCCCAGTGATATAGACAGTGTTTGTGGTGACAAAGAGAGTGTTCCCAGTGATATAGACTGTGTTTGTCGTGACACAGAGAGTGTTCACAGTGATATAGACAGTGTTCCTGGTGATACAGAGAGTGTGCACAGTGATATAGACAGTGTTTGTGATGATACAGAGAGTGTTCCCACTGACATAGACAGTGTTCGTGGTGATACAGTGTTCCCAGTGATATAGACAGTGTTCGTGGTGATACAGAGAGTGTTCCCAGTGATATAGACAGTGTTTCTGGTGATAGAGAGAGTGTTCCCAGTGATATAGACAGTGTTCATGGAGAAACAGAGAGTGTTCCCAGTGATATAGACAGTGTTCGTGGTGATACAGAGAGTGTCCCCAGTGATATAGACAGTACTCTTGGTGATACAGTGTTTCCAGTGATAAAGACAGTGTTCGTGGTGATACACAGAGTGTCCCCAGTGATATAGACAATGTTCCGGGTGATTCAGAGAGTGTTCCTAGTGCTATAGACAGTGTTCCTGGTGACACAGGGTGTCCCCAGTGATATAGACAATGTTTGTGGTGATACAGAGATTGTTGCCAATGATTTAGACAGTGTTCGTGGTGATACAGAGAGTCCCTAGTGGTATAGACAGTGTTTGTGGTGATACAGAGAGTGTTCCCAGTGATATAGACATTGTTCTTGGTGATACAGAGAGTATTCCCAGTGATATAGACAGTGTTTGTGGTGATACAGAGTATCCCCAGTGATATATTATCAGTGTTCGTGGTGATACAGAGCGTTCCCAGTGACACAGACTGTGTTCCTGGTGATACAGAGAGTGTTCACAGTGATATTGACGGTGTTCGTGATGACACAGAGTGTCTCCAGTGGTATAGACAGTGTTTGTGGTGATACAGAGTATCCCCAGTGATATAGACCGTGTTCGTAGTGATACAGAGAATGTTCCCAGTGATATAGACAGTGTTCCTGGTGATACAGAGAGCATTCCCAGTGATATAGACAGTGTTCATGGTGATGCAGAGTGTCGCCAGTGATATAGACAGTGGTTGTGGTGATACAGAGAATATTCCCAGTGATATAGACAGTGTACATCGTGGTACAGAGTGTTCCCAGTGATATAGACAGTGTTCGTGGTGACACAGTGAGTGCTCCCAGTGATATAGACTGTATTCGTTGTGATACAGTGTTCCCAGTGTTTTAGACAGTATGCATGGTGATACAGAGTGTTCCCAGTGATATAGACAGTATTTGTGGTGATACAAAGAGTGTTCCCAGTGATATACACAGTGTACATGGTGATACAGATTGATCCCAATGATATAGACAGGGTTTGTGGTGATACTGAGAGTGTCCCCAGTGATATAGGCAGTGTTCGTGGTGATACAGAGAGTGTTCCTAGCGATATTGATGGCGTTCGTGGTGATACAGAGAGTATCTCCAGTGATATAGACATTGTTTGTGATGAAACAGGGAGTCTCCGCAGTGATATAGACAGTTTTCGTGGTGATACAGAGAGTGTTCCCAGTGATATAGACAGTGTGCATGGTGATACAGAGTTTTCCCAGTGATATAGACAGTGTTCATGGAGACACAGAGAGTGTTCCCAGTGATATCGACAGTCTTCGTGGTGACACCGAGAGTGTTCCCAGTGAAATAGACAGTGTTTGTGGCGATAGCAAGAGTGTTCCCAGTGATGTAGACAGTGTTTGTGGTGATACAGAGAGTGTTCCAAGTGATATAGACAGTATTTGTGGTGATACAGAGAGTGTACCCAGTGATACAGACAGTGTTCGTGGTGATACAGAGAGTGTTCCCAGTGATATAGACAGTGTCCCTGGTGATACAGAGAGTGTTTGTGGTGAGACAGAGAGTGTTCCCAGTGATATAGACAGTGTTCGTGGTGACACAGAGTGTCCCCAGTGATATAGACAGTGTTTTTGGTGATACAGAGAGTCTTCCCAGTGATACAGACTGTGTTTCTGGTGACACAGAGAGTGTTTACAGTGATATTGACAGTGTTCGTGACGGCGCAGAGTGTCCCCAGTGATATAGACAGTGTTTGTGCTGATACAGAGTATCCCCAGTGATATATTATCAGTGTTCGTGGTGATACAGAGCGTTCCCAGTGACACAGACTGTGTTCCTGGTGATACAGAGAGTGTTCACAGTGATATTGACGGTGTTCGTGATGACACAGAGTGTCTCCAGTGGTATAGAAGGTGTTTGTGGTGATACAGAGTATCCCCAGTGATATAGACCGTGTTCGTGCTGATACAGAGCTCTCCCAGTGACACAGACTGTGTTCCTGGTGATACAGAGCGTGTTCACAGTGATATTGACGGTGTTCGTGACGGCGCAGAGTGTCCCCAGTGATATAGACAGTGTTTGTGCTGATACAGAGTATCCCCAGTGATATATTATCAGTGTTCGTGTTGATACAGAGCGTTCCCAGTGACACAGACTGTGTTCCTGGTGATACAGAGAGTGTTCACAGTGATATTGACGGTGTTCGTGATGACACAGAGTGTCTCCAGTGGTATAGATGGTGTTTGTGGTGATACAGAGTATCCCCAGTGATATAGACCGTGTTCGTGCTGATACAGAGCACTCCCAGTGACACAGACTGTGTTCCTGGTGATACAGAGCGTGTTCACAGTGATATTGACGGTGTTCGTGATGACACAGAGTGTCCCCAGTGATATAGATAATGTTTGTGGTGATACAGAGAGTCTCCGCAGTGATACAGACAGTGTTCGCGGTGATACAGAGAGTGTCCCCAGTGATATAGACAGTGTTTGTGGTGATACAGAGAGTGTTCCCAGTGATATAGACTGTGTTCGTGGTTTTACAGAGAGTGATCCCAGTGATCTAGACAGTGGTCGTGGTGATACAGAAAGTGTTCCCAGTGATATAGACAGTGTTCCTGGTGATACAGAGAGTGTCCCCAGTGATATATTATCAGTGTTCGTGGTGATACAGAGCATTCCCAGTGACACAGACTTTGTTCCTGGTGATACAGAGAGTGTTCACAGTGATATTGACGGTGTTTGTGATGACACAGAGTGTCCCCAGTGATATAGACAGTGTTTGTGGTGATACAGAGAGTCTCTGCAGTGATACAGACAGTGTTCACAGTGATATTGACGGTGTTCGTGATGATACAGAGTGTTTCCAGTGATATAGACAGTGTTCCTGGAGATACAGACAATGTCCCCAGTGATATAGACAGTGTTCGTGCTGATACAGAGAGTGTTCTCAGTGATATAGACAGTGTTCGTGGTGATACAGAGAGTGATCCCAGTGATATAGACAGTGTTCCTGGTGATACAGAGAATGTCCCCAGTGATATAGATAGTTTTATGGTTATACAGCGAGTGTCCCCAGTGATATAGACAGTGTTTGTGGTGACACAGAGAGTGTTCCCAGTGATATAGACTGTGTTTGTGGTGATACAGAGAGTGTTCCCAGTGATATAGACTGTGTTTGTCGTGACACAGAGAGTGTTCCCTGAGATATAGACAGTGTTCGTGGTGATACAGTGTGTCCCCAGAAATATTGACTGTGTTCGTGGTGATACAGAGAGTGTTCCCAGTGATATAGACAGTGTTCGTCGTGACACAGAGAGTGTTCCCAGTGATATAGACAGTGTTCCTGGAGATACAGACAATGTCCCCAGTGATATAGACAGTGTTCGTGGTGATACAGAGAGTGTTCCCAGTGATATAGACAGTGTTCGTGGTGAAACAGAGAATGTTCCCAGTGATATAGACAGTGTTCCTGGTGACACCGAGAGTGTTCCCAGTGATATAGACAGTGTTTGTGGTGACACAGAGAGTGTTCCCAGTGATATAGACTGTGTTTGTGGTGATACAGAGAGTGTTCCCAGTGATATAGACTGTGTTTGTGGTGATACAGAGAGTGTTCACAGTGATATAGACAGTGTTCCTGGTGATACAGAGAGTGTTCACAGTGAGATAGACAATGTTTGTGGTGATACAGAGAGTGTTCCCAGTGATATAGACTGTGTTCGTGGTGATACAGAGAGTGTACCCAGTGATACAGACAGTGTTCGTGGTGATACAGAGAGTGTTGCCAGTGATATAGACAGTGGTCCTGGTGACACAGAGAGTGTTCCCAGTGATATAGACAGTGTTCGTAGTGATACAGAGAATGTTCCCATTGATATCGACAGTCTTCGTGGTGACACCGAGAGTGTTCCCAGTGAAATAGACAGTGTTTGTGGCGATAGCGAGAGTGTTCCCAGTGATGTAGACAGTGTTCGTGGTGATACAGAGAGTGTTCCAAGTGATATAGACAGTGCTCGTGGTGATACAGAGAGTGTACCCAGTGATACAGACAGTGTTCGTGGTGATACAGAGAGTGTTCCCAGTGATATAGACAGTGTTCCTGGTGATACAGAGAGTGTTGCCAGTTATATGGACAGTGCTTGTGGTGATACAGAGAGTGTTGCCAGTGATATAGACAGTGTTCGTGGTGATACAGAGAGTGTTGCCAGTGATATAGACAGAGTTCCTGGTGACACAGACAGTGTTCCCATTGATATAGACAGTGTTCGTGCTGATACAGGCAGTGTTCCCAGTGATATAGACAATGTTCGTGGTGATACAGAGAGTGTTGCCAATGATTTAGACAGTGTTTGTGGTGATACAGTGTTCCCAGTGATATAGACAGTGTTCGTGGTGATACAGAAGAGTGTTCCCAATGATATCGACAGTGTTCGTGGTGACACAGAGAGTGTTCCCAGTGATATAGACAGTATTCGTTGTGATACAGTGATCCCAGTGATATAGAAAGTGCTTGTGGTGATAGAGAGAGTGTTCCCAGTGATATAGACAGTGTTCGTGGTGATACAGAGTATTCCCAGTGATGTAGACAGTGTTCCTGGTGGTACAGAATGTGTTCCCAGTGATATAGACAGTGGTCGTGGTGATACAGAAAGTGTTCCTAGTGATATAGACAGTGTTCCTGGTGATACAGAGAGTGTCCCCAGTGATATATTATCAGTGTTCGTGGTGATACAGAGCATTCCCAGTGACACAGACTGTGTTCCTGGTGATACAGAGAGTGTTCACAGTGATATTGACGGTGTTTGTGATGACACAGAGTGTCCCCAGTGATATAGACAGTGTTTGTGGTGATACAGAGAGTCTCTGCAGTGATACAGACAGTGTTCGTGGTGATACAGAGAGTGTTCCCAGTGATATAGACAGTGTGCATGGTGATATAGAGAGAGTCACCAGTGATATAGACAGTGTTTGTGGTGATACAGAGTATTCCCAGTGATGCAGACAGTGTTCCTGGTGGTACAGAATGTGTTCCCAGTGATATAGACAGTGGTCGTGGTGATACAGAAAGTGTTCCTAGTGATATAGACAGTGTTCCTGGTGATACAGAGAGTGTCCCCAGTGATATATTATCAGTGTTCGTGGTGATACAGAGCATTCCCAGTGACACAGACTGTGTTCCTGGTGATACAGAGAGTGTTCACAGTGATATTGACGGTGTTCGTGATGACACAGAGTGTCCCCAGTGATATAGATAATGTTTGTGGTGATACAGAGAGTCTCCGCAGTGATACAGACAGTGTTCGCGGTGATACAGAGAGTGTTCCCAGTGATATAGACAGTGTGCATGGTGATACAGAGAGTGTCACCAGTGATATAGACAGTGTTTGTGGTGATACAGAGAGTGTTCCCAGTGATATAGACTGTGTTTGTGGTGATACAGAGAGTGTTCCCTGTGATATAGACAGTGTTCCTGGTGATAATGAGAGTGTTCCCAGTGATATAGACAGTGTTTGTGCTGATACGGAGACTGTTCCCAGTGTTATCGACAGTGTTCTTGGTGACACAGAGAGTGCTCCCAATGATATAGACAGTATTCGTTGTGATACAGTGTTCCCAGTGATATACACAGTGTGCGTGGTGATACAGACAGTGTTCCCAGTGATATAGACAGTCTTCCTGGTGATACACAGAGTGTCCTCAGTGATATTAACAGTGTTCACGGTGATACAGTGTCCCCAGTGATATAGACAGGGTTTGTGGTGATAATGAGAGTGTTCCCAGTGATATAGACAGTGTTCGTGGTGATGCAGAGTATCCCCAGTGATATAGACAGTGTTTGTGCTGATACAGAGCACTCCCAGTGACACAGACTGTGTTCCTGGTGATACAGAGCGTGTTCACAGTGATATTGACGGTGTTCGTGATGACACAGAGTGTCGCCAGTGATATAGATAATGTTTGTGGTGATACAGAGAGTCTCCGCAGTGATACAGACAGTGTTCGCGGTGATACAGAGAGTGTTCCCAGTGATATAGACAGTGTGCATGGTGATACAGAGAGTGTCACCAGTGATATAGACAGTGTTTGTGGTGATACAGAGAGTGTTCCCAGTGATATAGACTGTGTTCGTGGTTTTACAGAGAGTGATCCCAGTGATATAGACAGTGGTCGTGGTGATACAGAAAGTGTTCCCAGTGATATAGACAGTGTTCCTGGTGATACAGAGAGTGTCCCCAGTGATATATTATCAGTGTTCGTGGTGATACAGAGCATTCCCAGTGACACAGACTTTGTTCCTGGTGATACAGAGAGTGTTCACAGTGATATTGACGGTGTTTGTGATGACACAGAGTGTCCCCAGTGATATAGACAGTGTTTGTGGCGATACAGAGAGTCTCTGCAGTGATACAGACAGTGTTCGCAGTGATATTGACGGTGTTCGTGATGACACAGAGCGTTTCCAGTGATATAGACAGTGTTCCTGGAGATACAGACAATGTCCCCAGTGATATAGACAGTGTTCGTGGTGATACAGAGAGTGATCCCAGTGAAATAGACAGTGTTCCTGGTGATACAGAGAATGTCCCCAGTGATATAGATAGTTTTATGGTTATACAGCGAGTGTCCCCAGTGATATAGACAGTGTTCGTGGTGATACAGTGTGTCCCCAGAAATATAGACTGTGTTCGTGGTGATACAGAGAGTGTTCCCAGTGATATAGACAGTGTTCATGGTGATACAGAGAGTGTACCCAGTGATACAGACAGTGTTCGTGGTGATACAGAGAGTGTTGCCAGTGATATAGACAGTGTTCCTGGTGACACAGAGAGTGTACCCAGTGATACAGGCAGTGTTTGTGGTGATACAGAGAGTGTTCCCAGTGATATAGACAGTGTTCGTCGTGACACAGAGAGTGTTGCCAGTGATATAGACAGTGTTCCTGGTGACACCGAGAGTGTTCCCAGTGATATAGACAGTGTTTGTGGTGACACAGAGAGTGTTCCCAGTGATATAGACTGTGTTTGTGGTGACAAAGAGAGTGTTCCCAGTGATATAGACTGTGTTTGTCGTGACACAGAGAGTGTTCACAGTGATATAGACAGTGTTCCTGGTGACACCGAGAGTGCTCCCAGTGATATAGACAGTGTTTGTGGTGACACAGAGAGTGTTCCCAGTGATATAGACTGTGTTTGTGGTGACAAAGAGAGTGTCCCCAGTGATATAGACAGTGTTTGTGGTGATACAGAGAGTGTTCCCAGTGATATAGACATTGTTCTTGGTGATACAGAGTGTCCCCAGTGATATAGACAGTGTTTGTGGTGATACAGAGAGTGTTCCCACTGACATAGACAGTGTTCGTGGTGATACAGTGTTCCCAGTGATATAGACAGTGTTCGTGGTGATACAGAGAGTGTTCCCAGTGATATAGACAGTGTTTCTGGTGATACAGAGAGTGTTCCCAGTGATATAGACAGTGTTCATGGAGAAACAGAGAGTGTTCCCAGTGATATAGACAATGTTCGTGGTGATTCAGAGAGTGTCCCCAGTGATATAGACAGTACTCTTGGTGATACAGTGTTTCCAGTGATAAAGACAGTGTTCGTGGTGATACACAGAGTGTCCCCAGTGATATAGACAATGTTCCGGGTGATTCAGAGAGTGTTCCTAGTGCTATAGACAGTGTTCCTGGTGACACAGGGTGTCCCCAGTGATATAGACAATGTTTGTGGTGATACAGAGAGTGTTGCCAATGATTTAGACAGTGTTCGTGGTGATACAGAGAGTCCCTAGTGGTATAGACAGTGTTTGTGGTGATACAGAGAGTGTTCCCAGTGATATAGACATTGTTCTTGGTGATACAGAGAGTATTCCCAGTGATATAGACAGTGTTTGTGGTGATACAGAGTATCCCCAGTGATATATTATCAGTGTTCGTGGTGATACAGAGCGTTCCCAGTGACACAGACTGTGTTCCTGGTGATACAGAGAGTGTTCACAGTGATATTGACGGTGTTTGTGATGACACAGAGTGTCTCCAGTGGTATAGACAGTGTTTGTGGTGATACAGAGTATCCCCAGTGATATAGACCGTGTTCGTAGTGATACAGAGAATGTTCCCAGTGATATAGACAGTGTTCCTGGTGATACAGAGAGCATTCCCAGTGATATAGACAGTGTTCATGGTGATGCAGAGTGTCACCAGTGATATAGACTGTGGTTGTGGTGATACAGAGAATATTCCCAGTGATATAGACAGTGTACATCGTGGTACAGAGTGTTCCCAGTGATATAGACAGTGTTCGTGGTGACACAGTGAGTGCTCCCAGTGATATAGACTGTATTCGTTGTGATACAGTGTTCCCAGTGTTTTAGACAGTATGCATGGTGATACAGAGTGTTCCCAGTGATATAGACAGTATTTGTGGTGATACAAAGAGTGTTCCCAGTGATATACACAGTGTACATGGTGATACAGATTGATCCCAATGATATAGACAGGGTTTGTGGTGATACTGAGAGTGTCCCCAGTGAAATAGGCAGTGTTCGTGGTGATACAGAGAGTGTTCCTAGCGATATTGATGGCGTTCGTGGTGATACAGAGAGTATCTCCAGTGATATAGACATTGTTTGTGATGAAACAGGGAGTCTCCGCAGTGATATAGACAGTTTTCGTGGTGATACAGAGAGTGTTCCCAGTGATATAGACAGTGTGCATGGTGATACAGAGTTTTCCCAGTGATATAGACAGTGTTCATGGAGACACAGAGAGCATTCCCAGTGATATCGACAGTCTTCGTGGTGACACAGAGAGTGTTCCAAGTGATATAGACAGTATTCGTGGTGATACAGAGAGTGTACCCAGTGATACAGACAGTGTTCGTGGTGATACAGAGAGTGTTCCCAGTGATATAGACAGTGTGCATGGTGATACAGAGTTTTCCCAGTGAAATAGACAGTGTTTGTGGCGATAGCGAGAGTGTTCCCAGTGATGTAGACAGTGTTCGTGGTGATACAGAGAGTGTTCCAAGTGATATAGACAGTATTCGTGGTGATACAGAGAGTGTACCCAGTGATACAGACAGTGTTCGTGGTGATACAGAGAGTGTTCCCAGTGATATAGACAGTGTCCCTGGTGATACAGAGAGTGTTTGTGGTGAGACAGAGAGTGTTCCCAGTGATATAGACAGTGTTCGTGGTGACACAGAGTGTCCCCAGTGATATAGGCAGTGTTTTTGGTGATACAGAGAGTCTTCCCAGTGATACAGACTGTGTTTCTGGTGACACAGAGAGTGTTTACAGTGATATTGACGGTGTTCGTGACGGCGCAGAGTGTCCCCAGTGATATAGACAGTGTTTGTGCTGATACAGAGTATCCCCAGTGATATATTATCAGTGTTCGTGGTGATACAGAGCGTTCCCAGTGACACAGACTGTGTTCCTGGTGATACAGAGAGTGTTCACAGTGATATTGACGGTGTTCGTGATGACACAGAGTGTCTCCAGTGGTATAGACGGTGTTTGTGGTGATACAGAGTATCCCCAGTGATATAGACCGTGTTCGTGCTGATACAGAGCTCTCCCAGTGACACAGACTGTGTTCCTGGTGATACAGAGCGTGTTCACAGTGATATTGACGGTGTTCGTGACGGCGAAGAGTGTCCCCAGTGATATAGACAGTGTTTGTGCTGATACAGAGAGTCTCCGCAGTGATACAGACAGTGTTCGCGGTGATACAGAGAGTGTCCCCAGTGATATAGACAGTGTTTGTGGTGATACAGAGAGTGTTCCCAGTGATATAGACTGTGTTCGTGGTTTTACAGAGAGTGATCCCAGTGATATAGACAGTGGTCGTGGTGATACAGAAAGTGTTCCCAGTGATATAGACAGTGTTCCTGGTGATACAGAGAGTGTCCCCAGTGATATATTATCAGTGTTCGTGGTGATACAGAGCATTCCCAGTGACACAGACTTTGTTCCTGGTGATACAGAGAGTGTTCACAGTGATATTGACGGTGTTTGTGATGACACAGAGTGTCCCCAGTGATATAGACAGTGTTTGTGGTGATACAGAGAGTCTCTGCAGTGATACAGACAGTGTTCGCAGTGATATTGACGGTGTTCGTGATGACACAGAGTGTTTCCAGTGACATAGACAGTGTTCCTGGAGATACAGACAATGTCCCCAGTGATATAGACAGTGTTCGTGCTGATACAGAGAGTGTTCTCAGTGATATAGACAGTGTTCGTGGTGATACAGAGAGTGATCCCAGTGATATAGACAGTGTTCCTGGTGATACAGAGAATGTCCCCAGTGATATAGATAGTTTTATGGTTATACAGCGAGTGTCCCCAGTGATATAGACAGTGTTCGTGGTGATACAGAGAGTGTTCCCAGAGATATAGACAGTGTTTGTGGTGATACAGTGTGTCCCCAGAAATATAGACTGTGTTCGTGGTGATACAGAGAGTGTTCCCAGTGATATAGACAGTGTTCATGGTAATACAGAGTGTTCCCAGTGATATAGCCAGTGTTCGTCGTGACACAGAGAGTGTTGCCAGTGATATAGACAGTGTTCCTGGAGATACAGACAATGTCCCCAGTGATATAGACAGTGTTCGTGGTGATACAGAGAGTGTTCCCAGTGATATAGACAGTGTTCGTGGTGAAACAGAGAGTGTTCCCAGTGATATAGACAGTGTTCCTGGTGACACCGAGAGTGTTCCCAGTGATATAGACAGTGTTTGTGGTGACAAAGAGAGTGTTCCCAGTGATATAGACTGTGTTTGTGGTGATACAGAGAGTGTTCCCAGTGATATAGACTGTGTTTGTCGTGACACAGAGAGTGTTCACAGTGATATAGACAGTGTTCCTGGTGATACAGAGAGTGTTCACAGTGATATAGACAATGTTTGTGGTGATACAGAGAGTGTTCCCAGTGATATAGACTGTGTTCGTGGTGATACAGAGAGTGTACCCAGTGATACAGACAGTGTTCGTGGTGATTCAGAGAGTGTTGCCAGTGATATAGACAGTGGTCCTGGTGACACAGAGAGTGTTCCCAGTGATATAGACAGTGTTCGTAGTGATACAGAGAATGTTCCCATTGATATCGACAGTCTTCGTGGTGACACCGAGAGTGTTCCCAGTGAAATAGACAGTGTTTGTGGCGATAGCGAGAGTGTTCCCAGTGATGTAGACAGTGTTCGTGGTGATACAGAGAGTGTTCCAAGTGATATAGACAGTGTTCGTGGTGATACAGAGAGTGTACCCAGTGATACAGACAGTGTTCGTGGTGATACAGAGAGTGTTCCCAGTGATATAGACAGTGTTCCTGGTGATACAGAGAGTGTTGCCAGTTATATGGACAGTGCTTGTGGTGATACAGAGAGTGTTCCCAGTGATATAGACAGTGTTCGTGGTGATACAGAGAGTGTTGCCAGTGATATAGACAGAGTTCCTGGTGACACAGACAGTGTTCCCATTGATATAGACAGTGTTCGTGCTGATACAGGCAGTGTTCCCAGTGATATAGACAATGTTCGTGGTGATACAGAGAGTGTTGCCAATGATTTAGACAGTGTTCGTGGTGATACAGTGTTCCCAGTGATATAGACAGTGTTCGTGGTGATACAGAAGAGTGTTTCCAATGATATCGACAGTGTTCGTGGTGACACAGAGAGTGTTCCCAGTGATATAGACAGTATTCGTTGTGATACAGTGATCCCAGTGATATAGAAAGTGCTTGTGGTGATACAGAGAGTGTTCCCAGTGATATAGACAGTGTTCGTGGTGATACAGAGTATTCCCAGTGATGTAGACAGTGTTCCTGGTGGGACAGAATGTGTTCCCAGTGATATAGACAGTGGTCGTGGTGATACAGAAAGTGTTCCTAGTGATATAGACAGTGTTCCTGGTGATAATGAGAGTGTCTCCAGTGATATAGACAGTGTTCGTGCTGATACGGAGACTGTTCCCAGTGTTTTCAACAGTGTTCTTGGTGACACAGAGAGTGCTCCCAATGATATAGACAGTATTCGTTGTGATACAGAGAGTGTTCTCAGTGATATAGACAGTGTTCATGGTAATACAGAGTGTTCCCAGTGATATAGACAGTGTTCGTCGTGACACAGAGAGTGTTCCCAGTGATATAGACAGTGTTCCTGGAGATACAGACAATGTCCCCAGTGATATAGACAGTGTTCGTGGTGATACAGAGAGTGTTCCCAGTGATATAGACAGTGTTCGTGGTGAAACAGAGAGTGTTCCCAGTGATATAGACAGTGTTCCTGGTGACACCGAGAGTGTTCCCAGTGATATAGACAGTGTTTGTGGTGACACAGAGAGTGTTCCCAGTGATATAGACTGTGTTTGTGGTGACACAGAGAGTGTTCACAGTGATATAGACAGTGTTCCTGGTGATACAGAGAGTGTTCACAGTGATATAGACAATGTTTGTGGTGATACAGAGAGTGTTCCCAGTGATATAGACTGTGTTCGTGGTGATACAGAGAGTGTACCCAGTGATACAGACAGTGTTCGTGGTGATACAGAGAGTGTTTCCAGTGATATAGACAGTGTTCCTGGTGACACAGAGAGTGTTCTCAGTGATATAGACAGTGTTCGTAGTGATACAGAGAATGTTCCCATTGATATCGACAGTCTTCGTGGTGACACCGAGAGTGTTCCCAGTGAAATAGACAGTGTTTGTGGCGATAGCGAGAGTGTTCCCAGTGATGTAGACAGTGTTCGTGGTGATACAGAGAGTGTACCCAGTGATACAGACAGTGTTCGTGGTGATACAGAGAGTGTTCCCAGTGATATAGACAGTGTTCCTGGTGATACAGAGAGTGTTGCCAGTTATATGGACAGTGCTTGTGGTGATACAGAGAGTGTTCCCAGTGATATAGACAGTGTTCGTGGTGATACAGAGAGTGTTGCCAGTGATATAGACAGAGTTCCTGGTGACACAGACAGTGTTCCCATTGATATAGACAGTGTTCGTGCTGATACAGGCAGTGTTCCCAGTGATATAGACAATGTTCGTGGTGATACAGAGAGTGTTGCCAATGATTTAGACAGTGTTCGTGGTGATACAGTGTTCCCAGTGATATAGACAGTGTTCGTGGTGATACAGAAGAGTGTTCCCAATGATATCGATAGTGTTCGTGGTGACACAGAGAGTGTTCCCAGTGATATAGACAGTATTCGTTGTGATACAGTGATCCCAGTGATATAGAAAGTGCTTGTGGTGATACAGAGAGTGTTCCCAGTGATATAGACAGTGTTTGTGGTGATACAGAGTATTCCCAGTGATGTAGACAGTGTTCCTGGTGGTACAGAATGTGTTCCCAGTGATGTAGACAGTGGTCGTGGTGATACAGAAAGTGTTCCTAGTGATATAGACAGTGTTCCTGGTGATACAGAGAGTGTCCCCAGTGATATATTATCAGTGTTCGTGGTGATACAGAGCATTCCCAGTGACACAGACTGTGTTCCTGGTGATACAGAGAGTGTTCACAGTGATATTGACGGTGTTTGTGATGACACAGAGTGTCCCCAGTGATATAGACAGTGTTTGTGGTGATACAGAGAGTCTCTGCAGTGATACAGACAGTGTTCGTGGTGATACAGAGAGTGTTCCCAGTGATATAGACAGTGGTCGTGGTGATACAGAAAGTGTTCCTAGTGATATAGACAGTGTTCCTGGTGATACAGAGAGTGTCCCCAGTGATATATTATCAGTGTTCGTGGTGATACAGAGCATTCCCAGTGACACAGACTGTGTTCCTGGTGATACAGAGAGTGTTCACAGTGATATTGACGGTGTTTGTGATGACACAGAGTGTCCCCAGTGATATAGACAGTGTTTGTGGTGATACAGAGAGTCTCTGCAGTGATACAGACAGTGTTCGTTGTGATACAGAGAGTGTTCCCAGTGATATAGACAGTGTGCATGGTGATATAGAGAGAGTCACCAGTGATATAGACAGTGTTTGTGGTGATACAGAGTATTCCCAGTGATGTAGACAGTGTTCCTGGTGGTACAGAATGTGTTCCCAGTGATATAGACAGTGGTCGTGGTGATACAGAAAGTGTTCCTAGTGATATAGACAGTGTTTGTGGTGATACAGAGAGTCTCTGCAGTGATACAGACAGTGTTCGTGGTGATACAGAATGTGTTCCCAGCGATATAGACAGTGGTCGTGGTGATACAGAAAGTGTTCCTAGTGATATAGACAGTGTTCCTGGTGATACAGAGAGTGTCCCCAGTGATATATTATCAGTGTTCGTGGTGATACAGAGCATTCCCAGTGACACAGACTGTGTTCCTGGTGATACAGAGAGTGTTCACAGTGATATTGACGGTGTTTGTGATGACACAGAGTGTCCCCAGTGATATAGACAGTGTTTGTGGTGATACAGAGAGTCTCTGCAGTGATACAGACAGTGTTCGTGGTGATACAGAGAGTGTTCCCAGTGATATAGACAGTGTGCATGGTGATATAGAGAGAGTCACCAGTGATATAGACAGTGTTTGTGGTGATACAGAGAGTGTTCCCTGTGATATAGACAGTGTTCCTGGTGATAATGAGAGTGTTCCCAGTGATATAGACAGTGTTCGTGCTGATACGGAGACTGTTCCCAGTGTTATCAACAGTGTTCTTGGTGACACAGAGAGTGCTCCCAATGATATAGACAGTATTCGTTGTGATACAGTGTTCCCAGTGATATACACAGTGTGCGTGGTGATACAGACAGTGTTCCCAGTGATATAGACAGTGTTCCTGGTGATACACAGAGTGTCCTCAGTGATATTAACAGTGTTCACGGTGATACAGTGTCCCCAGTGATATAGACAGGGTTTGTGGTGATAATGAGAGTGTTCCCAGTGATATAGACAGTGTTCGTGGTGATGCAGAGTATCCCCAGTGATATAGACAGTGTTCGTGCTGATACAGAGCACTCCCAGTGACACAGACTGTGTTCCTGGTGATACAGAGCGTGTTCACAGTGATATTGACGGTGTTCGTGATGACACAGAGTGTCCCCAGTGATATAGATAATGTTTGTGGTGATACAGAGAGTCTCCGCAGTGATACAGACAGTGTTCGCGGTGATACAGAGAGTGTTCCCAGTGATATAGACAGTGTGCATGGTGATACAGAGAGTGTCACCAGTGATATAGACAGTGTTTGTGGTGATACAGAGAGTGTTCCCAGTGATATAGATTGTGTTCGTGGTTTTACAGAGAGTGATCCCAGTGATATAGACAGTGGTCGTGGTGATACAGGAAGTGTTCCCAGTGATATAGACAGTGTTCCTGGTGATACAGAGAGTGACCCCAGTGATATATTATCAGTGTTCGTGGTGATACAGAGCATTCCCAGTGACACAGACTTTGTTCCTGGTGATACAGAGAGTGTTCACAGTGATATTGACGGTGTTTGTGATGACACAGAGTGTCCCCAGTGATATAGACAGTGTTTGTGGTGATACAGAGAGTCTCTGCAGTGATACAGACAGTGTTCGCAGTGATATTGACGGTGTTCGTGATGACACAGAGTGTTTCCAGTGATATAGACAGTGTTCCTGGAGATACAGACAATGTCCCCAGTGATATAGACAGTGTTCGTGCTGATACAGAGAGTGTTCTCAGTGATATAGACAGTGTTCGTGGTGATAGAGAGAGTTATCCCAGTGATATAGACAGTGTTCGTGGTGATACAGAGAATGTCCCCAGTGATATAGATAGTTTTATGGTTATACAGCGAGTGTCCCCAGTGATATAGACAGTGTTTGTGGTGATACAGAGAGTGTTCCCAGAGATATAGACAGTGTTCGTGGTGATACAGTGTGTCCCCAGAAATATTGACTGTGTTCGTGGTGATACAGAGAGTGTTCCCAGTGATATAGACAGTGTTCATGGTAATACAGAGTGTTCCCAGTGATATAGACAGTGTTTGTCGTGACACAGAGAGTGGTCCCAGTGATATAGACAGTGTTCCTGGAGATACAGACAATGTCCCCAGTGATATAGACAGTGTTCGTTGTGATACAGAGAGTGTTCCCAGTGATATAGACAGTGTTCGTGGTGAAACAGAGAGTGTTCCCAGTGATATAGACAGTGTTCCTGGTGACACCGAGAGTGTTCCCAGTGATATAGACAGTGTTTGTGGTGACACAGAGAGTGTTCCCAGTGATATAGACTGTGGTTGTGGTGACAAAGAGAGTGTTCCCAGTGATATAGACTGTGTTTGTCGTGACACAGAGACTGTTCACAGTGATATAGACAGTGTTCCTGGTGATACAGAGAGTGTGCACAGTGATATAGACAGTGTTTGTGGTGATACAGAGAGTGTTCCCACTGACATAGACAGTGTTCGTGGTGATACAGTGTTCCCAGTGATATAGACAGTGTTCGTGGTGATACAGAGAGTGTTCCCAGTGATGTAGACAGTGTTTCTGGTGATAGAGAGAGTGTTCCCAGTGATATAGACAGTGTTCATGGAGAAACAGAGAGTGTTCCCAGTGATATAGACAGTGTTCGTGGTGATACAGAGAGTGTCCCCAGTGATATAGACAGTACTCTTGGTGATACAGTGTTTCCAGTGATATAGACAGTGTTCGTGGTGATACACAGAGTGTCCCCAGTGATATAGACAATGTTCCGGGTGATTCAGAGAGTGTTCCTAGTGCTATAGACAGTGTTCCTGGTGACACAGGGTGTCCCCAGTGATATAGACAATGTTTGTGGTGATACAGAGAGTGTTGCCAATGATTTAGACAGTGTTCGTGGTGATACAGAGAGTCCCTAGTGGTATAGACAGTGTTTGTGGTGATACAGAGAGTGTTCCCAGTGATATAGACATTGTTCTTGGTGATACAGAGAGTATTCCCAGTGATATAGACAGTGTTTGTGGTGATACAGAGTATCCCCAGTGATATATTATCAGTGTTCGTGGTGATACAGAGCGTTCCAAGTGACACAGACTGTGTTCCTGGTGATACAGAGAGTGTTCACAGTGATATTGACGGTGTTCGTGATGACACAGAGTGTCTCCAGTGGTATAGACAGTGTTTGTGGTGATACAGAGTATCCCCAGTGATATAGACCGTGTTCGTAGTGATACAGAGAATGTTCCCAGTGATATAGACAGTGTTCCTGGTGATACAGAGAGCATTCCCAGTGATATAGACAGTGTTCATGGTGATGCAGAGTGTCACCAGTGATATAGACAGTGGTTGTGGTGATACAGAGAATATTCCCAGTGATATAGACAGTGTACATCGTGGTACAGAGTGTTCCCAGTGATATAGACAGTGTTCGTGGTGACACAGTGAGTGCTCCCAGTGATATAGACTGTATTCGTTGTGATACATTGTTCCCAGTGTTTTAGACAGTATGCATGGTGATACAGAGTGTTCCCAGTGATATAGACAGTATTTGTGGTGAGACAAAGAGTGTTCCCAGTGATATACACAGTGTACATGGTGATACAGATTGATCCCAATGATATAGACAGGGTTTGTGGTGATACTGAGAGTGCCCCCAGTGATATAGGCAGTGTTCGTGGTGATACAGAGAGTGTTCCTAGCGATATTGATGGTGTTCGTGGTGATACAGAGAGTATCTCCAGTGATATAGACATTGTTTGTGGTGAAACAGGGAGTCTCCGCAGTGATATAGACAGTTTTCGTGGTGATACAGAGAGTGTTCCCAGTGATATAGACAGTGTGCATGGTGATACAGAGTTTTCCCAGTGATATAGACAGTGTTCATGGAGACACAGAGAGTGTTCCCAGTGATATCGACAGTCTTCGTGGTGATACAGAGAGTGTTCCAAGTGATATAGACAGTATTCGTGGTGATACAGAGAGTGTACCCAGTGATACAGACAGTGTTCGTGGTGATACAGAGAGTGTTCCCAGTGATATAGACAGTGTCCCTGGTGATACAGAGAGTGTTTGTGGTGAGACAGAGAGTGTTCCCAGTGATATAGACAGTGTTCGTGGTGACACAGAGTGTCCCCAGTGATATAAACAGTGTTTTTGGTGATACAGAGAATCTTCCCAGTGATACAGACTGTGTTTCTGGTGACACAGAGAGTGTTTACAGTGATATTGACGGTGTTCGTGACGGCGCAGAGTGTCCCCAGTGATATAGACAGTGTTTGTGCTGATACAGAGTATCCCCAGTGATATATTATCAGTGTTCGTGGTGATACAGAGCGTTCCCAGTGACACAGACTGTGTTCCTGGTGATACAGAGAGTGTTCACAGTGATATTGACGGTGTTCGTGATGACACAGAGTGTCTCCAGTGGTATAGACGGTGTTTGTGGTGATACAGAGTATCCCCAGTGATATAGACCGTGTTCGTGCTGATACAGAGCACTCCCAGTGACACAGACTGTGTTCCTGGTGATACAGAGCGTGTTCACAGTGATATTGACGGTGTTCGTGATGACACAGAGTGTCCCCAGTGATATAGATAATGTTTGTGGTGATACAGAGAGTCTCCGCAGTGATACAGACAGTGTTCGTGGTGATACAGAGAGTGTTCCCAGTGATATAGACAGTGTGCATGGTGATACAGAGAGTGTCACCAGTGATATAGACAGTGTTTGTGGTGATACAGAGAGTGTTCCCAGAGATATAGACAGTGTTCGTGGTGATACAGTGTGTCCCCAGAAATATAGACTGTGTTCGTGGTGATACAGAGAGTGTTCCCAGTGATATAGACAGTGTTCATGGTAATACAGAGTGTTCCCAGTGATATAGACAGTGTTCGTCGTGACACAGAGAGTGTTCCCAGTGATATAGACAGTGTTCCTGGAGATACAGACAATGTCCCCAGTGATATAGACAGTGTTCGTGGTGATACAGAGAGTGTTCCCAGTGATATAGACAGTGTTCGTGGTGAAACAGAGAGTGTTCCCAGTGATATAGACAGTGTTCCTGGTGACACCGAGAGTGTTCCCAGTGATATAGACAGTGTTTGTGGTGACACAGAGAGTGTTCCCAGTGATATAGACTGTGTTTGTGGTGACACAGAGAGTGTTCACAGTGATATAGACAGTGTTCCTGGTGATACAGAGAGTGTTCACAGTGATATAGACAATGTTTGTGGTGATACAGAGAGTGTTCCCACTGACATAGACAGTGTTCGTGGTGATACAGAGAGTCCCTAGTGATATAGACAGTGTTCCTGGTGATACAGAGATTATTCCCAGTGATATAGACAGTGTTTGTGGTGATACAGAGTATCCCCAGTGATATATTATCAGTGTTCGTGGTGATACAGCGCGTTCCCAGTGACACAGACTGTGTTCCTGGTGATACAGAGAGTGTTCACAGTGATATTGACGGTGTTCGTGATGACACAGAGTGTCTCCAGTGGTATAGACAGTGTTTGTGGTGATACAGAGTTTCCCCAGTGATATAGACCGTGTTCGTAGTGATACAGAGAATGTTCCCAGTGATATAGACAGTGTTCCTGGTGATACAGAGAGCATTCCCAGTGATATAGACAGTGTTCATGGTGATGCAGAGTGTCACCAGTGATATAGACAGTGGTTGTGGTGATACAGAGAATATTCCCAGTGATATAGACAGTGTACATCGTGGTACAGAGTGTTCCCAGTGATATAGACAGTGTTCGTGGTGACACAGTGAGTGCTCCCAGTGATATAGACTGTATTCGTTGTGATACATTGTTCCCAGTGTTTTAGACAGTATGCATGGTGATACAGAGTGTTCCCAGTGATATAGACTGTATTTGTGGTGAGACAAAGAGTGTTCCCAGTGATATACACAGTGTACATGGTGATACAGATTGATCCCAATGATATAGACAGGGTTTGTGGTGATACTGAGAGTGCCCCCAGTGATATAGGCAGTGTTCGTGGTGATACAGAGAGTGTTCCTAGCGATATTGATGGTGTTCGTGGTGATACAGAGAGTATCTCCAGTGATATAGACATTGTTTGTGGTGAAACAGGGAGTCTCCACAGTGATATAGACAGTTTTCGTGGTGATACAGAGAGTGTTCCCAGTGATATAGACAGTGTGCATGGTGATACAGAGTTTTCCCAGTGATATAGACAGTGTTCATGGAGACACAGAGAGTGTTCCCAGTGATATCGACAGTCTTCGTGGTGATACAGAGAGTGTTCCAAGTGATATAGACAGTATTCGTGGTGATACAGAGAGTGTACCCAGTGATACAGACAGTGTTCGTGGTGATACAGAGAGTGTTCCCAGTGATATAGACAGTGTCCCTGGTGATACAGAGAGTGTTTGTGGTGAGACAGAGAGTGTTCCCAGTGATATAGACAGTGTTCGTGGTGACACAGAGTGTCCTCAGTGATATAAACAGTGTTTTTGGTGATACAGAGAATCTTCCCAGTGATACAGACTGTGTTTCTGGTGACACAGAGAGTGTTTACAGTGATATTGACGGTGTTCGTGACGGCGCAGAGTGTCCCCAGTGATATAGACAGTGTTTGTGCTGATACAGAGTATCCCCAGTGATATATTATCAGTGTTCGTGGTGATACAGAGCGTTCCCAGTGACACAGACTGTGTTCCTGGTGATACAGAGAGTGTTCACAGTGATATTGACGGTGTTCGTGATGACACAGAGTGTCTCCAGTGGTATAGACGGTGTTTGTGGTGATACAGAGTATCCCCAGTGATATAGACCGTGTTCGTGCTGATACAGAGCACTCCCAGTGACACAGACTGTGTTCCTGGTGATACAGAGCGTGTTCACAGTGATATTGACGGTGTTCGTGATGACACAGAGTGTCCCCAGTGATATAGATAATGTTTGTGGTGATACAGAGAGTCTCCGCAGTGATACAGACAGTGTTCGCGGTGATACAGAGAGTGTTCCCAGTGATATAGACAGTGTGCATGGTGATACAGAGAGTGTCACCAGTGATATAGACAGTGTTTGTGGTGATACAGAGAGTGTTCCCAGTGATATAGACTGTGTTCGTGGTTTTACAGAGAGTGATCCCAGTGATATAGACAGTGGTCGTGGTGATACAGAAAGTGTTCCCAGTGATATAGACAGTGTTCCTGGTGATACAGAGAGTGTCCCCAGTGATATATTATCAGTGTTCGTGGTGATACAGAGCATTCCCAGTGACACAGACTTTGTTCCTGGTGATACAGAGAGTGTTCACAGTGATATTGACGGTGTTTGTGATGACACAGAGTGTCCCCAGTGATATAGACAGTGTTTGTGGTGATACAGAGAGTCTCTGCAGTGATACAGACAGTGTTCACAGTGATATTGACGGTGTTCGTGATGACACAGAGTGTTTCCAGTGATATAGACAGTGTTCCTGGAGATACAGACAATGTCCCCAGTGATATAGACAGTGTTCGTGCTGATACAGAGAGTGTTCTCAGTGATATAGACAGTGTTCGTGGTGATACAGAGAGTGATCCCAGTGATATAGACAGTGTTCCTGGTGATACAGAGAATGTCCCCAGTGATATAGATAGTTTTATGGTTATACAGCGAGTGTCCCCAGTGATATAGACAGTGTTCGTGGTGATACAGAGAGTGTTCCCAGAGATATAGACAGTGTTCGTGGTGATACAGTGTGTCCCCAGAAATATTGACTGTGTTCGTGGTGATACAGAGAGTGTTCCCAGTGATATAGACAGTGTTCATGGTAATACAGAGTGTTCCCAGTGATATAGACAGTGTTCGTCGTGACACAGAGAGTGTTCCCAGTGATATAGACAGTGTTCCTGGAGATACAGACAATGTCCCCAGTGATATAGACAGTGTTCGTGGTGATACAGAGAGTGTTCCCAGTGATATAGACAGTGTTCCTGGTGAAACAGAGAGTGTTCCCAGTGATATAGACAGTGTTCCTGGTGACACCGAGAGTGTTCCCAGTGATATAGACAGTGTTTGTGGTGACACAGAGAGTGTTCCCAGTGATATAGACTGTGTTTGTCGTGACACAGAGAGTGTTCACAGTGATATAGACAGTGTTCCTGGTGATACAGAGAGTGTTCACAGTGATATAGACAATGTTTGTGGTGATACAGAGAGTGTTCCCACTGACATAGACAGTGTTCGTGGTGATACAGAGAGTCCCTAGTGATATAGACAGTGTTCCTGGTGCTACAGAGAGTGTTCCCTGTGATACAAACATTGTTCGTGGTGATACAGAGAGTATTCCCAGTGATATAGACAGTGTCCCTGGTGATACAGAGAATGTTCGTGGTCATACAGAGAGCGTTCCCAGTGATACAGACAGTGTTCGTGGTGACACAGAGTGTCCCCAGTGATATAGACAGTGTTTGTGGTGATACAGAGCATTCCCAGTGATATAGACAGTGTTTGTGGTGATACAGAGGGTATTCCTAGTGATATAGACAGTGTTCCTGGTGATACAGAGAGTGTTCCCAGTGATACAAACATTGTTCGTGGTGATACAGAGAGTATTCCCAGTGATATAGACTGTATTCGTTGTGATACATTGTTCCCAGTGTTTTAGACAGTATGCATGGTGATACAGAGTGTTCCCAGTGATATAGACTGTATTTGTGGTGAGACAAAGAGTGTTCCCAGTGATATACACAGTGTACATGGTGATACAGATTGATCCCAATGATATAGACAGGGTTTGTGGTGATACTGAGAGTGCCCCCAGTGATATAGGCAGTGTTCGTGGTGATACAGAGAGTGTTCCTAGCGATATTGATGGTGTTCGTGGTGATACAGAGAGTATCTCCAGTGATATAGACATTGTTTGTGGTGAAACAGGGAGTCTCCACAGTGATATAGACAGTTTTCGTGGTGATACAGAGAGTGTTCCCAGTGATATAGACAGTGTGCATGGTGATACAGAGTTTTCCCAGTGATATAGACAGTGTTCATGGAGACACAGAGAGTGTTCCCAGTGATATCGACAGTCTTCGTGGTGATACAGAGAGTGTTCCAAGTGATATAGACAGTATTCGTGGTGATACAGAGAGTGTACCCAGTGATACAGACAGTGTTCGTGGTGATACAGAGAGTGTTCCCAGTGATATAGACAGTGTCCCTGGTGATACAGAGAGTGTTTGTGGTGAGACAGAGAGTGTTCCCAGTGATATAGACAGTGTTCGTGGTGACACAGAGTGTCCTCAGTGATATAGACAGTGTTTTTGGTGATACAGAGAATCTTCCCAGTGATACAGACTGTGTTTCTGGTGACACAGAGAGTGTTTACAGTGATATTGACGGTGTTCGTGACGGCGCAGAGTGTCCCCAGTGATATAGACAGTGTTTGTGCTGATACAGAGTATCCCCAGTGATATATTATCAGTGTTCGTGGTGATACAGAGCGTTCCCAGTGACACAGACTGTGTTCCTGGTGATACAGAGAGTGTTCACAGTGATATTGACGGTGTTCGTGATGACACAGAGTGTCTCCAGTGGTATAGACGGTGTTTGTGGTGATACAGAGTATCCCCAGTGATATAGACTGTGTTCGTGCTGATACAGAGCACTCCCAGTGACACAGACTGTGTTCCTGGTGATACAGAGCGTGTTCACAGTGATATTGACGGTGTTCGTGATGACACAGAGTGTCCCCAGTGATATAGATAATGTTTGTGGTGATACAGAGAGTCTCCGCAGTGATACAGACAGTGTTCGCGGTGATACAGAGAGTGTTCCCAGTGATATAGACAGTGTGCATGGTGATACAGAGAGTGTCACCAGTGATATAGACAGTGTTTGTGGTGATACAGAGAGTGTTCCCAGTGATATAGACTGTGTTCGTGGTTTTACAGAGAGTGATCCCAGTGATATAGACAGTGGTCGTGGTGATACAGAAAGTGTTCCCAGTGATATAGACAGTGTTCCTGGTGATACAGAGAGTGTCCCCAGTGATATATTATCAGTGTTCGTGGTGATACAGAGCATTCCCAGTGACACAGACTTTGTTCCTGGTGATACAGAGAGTGTTCACAGTGATATTGACGGTGTTTGTGATGACACAGAGTGTCCCCAGTGATATAGACAGTGTTTGTGGTGATACAGAGAGTCTCTGCAGTGATACAGACAGTGTTCACAGTGATATTGACGGTGTTCGTGATGACACAGAGTGTTTCCAGTGATATAGACAGTGTTCCTGGAGATACAGACAATGTCCCCAGTGATATAGACAGTGTTCGTGCTGATACAGAGAGTGTTCTCAGTGATATAGACAGTGTTCGTGGTGATACAGAGAGTGATCCCAGTGATATAGACAGTGTTCCTGGTGATACAGAGAATGTCCCCAGTGATATAGATAGTTTTATGGTTATACAGCGAGTGTCCCCAGTGATATAGACAGTGTTCGTGGTGATACAGAGAGTGTTCCCAGAGATATAGACAGTGTTCGTGGTGATACAGTGTGTCCCCAGAAATATTGACTGTGTTCGTGGTGATACAGAGAGTGTTCCCAGTGATATAGACAGTGTTCATGGTAATACAGAGTGTTCCCAGTGATATAGACAGTGTTCGTCGTGACACAGAGAGTGTTCCCAGTGATATAGACAGTGTTCCTGGAGATACAGACAATGTCCCCAGTGATATAGACAGTGTTCGTGGTGATACAGAGAGTGTTCCCAGTGATATAGACAGTGTTCCTGGTGAAACAGAGAGTGTTCCCAGTGATATAGACAGTGTTCCTGGTGACACCGAGAGTGTTCCCAGTGATATAGACAGTGTTTGTGGTGACACAGAGAGTGTTCCCAGTGATATAGACTGTGTTTGTCGTGACACAGAGAGTGTTCACAGTGATATAGACAGTGTTCCTGGTGATACAGAGAGTGTTCACAGTGATATAGACAATGTTTGTGGTGATACAGAGAGTGTTCCCACTGACATAGACAGTGTTCGTGGTGATACAGAGAGTCCCTAGTGATATAGACAGTGTTCCTGGTGCTACAGAGAGTGTTCCCTGTGATACAAACATTGTTCGTGGTGATACAGAGAGTATTCCCAGTGATATAGACAGTGTCCCTGGTGATACAGAGAATGTTCGTGGTCATACAGAGAGCGTTCCCAGTGATACAGACAGTGTTCGTGGTGACACAGAGTGTCCCCAGTGATATAGACAGTGTTTGTGGTGATACAGAGCATTCCCAGTGATATAGACAGTGTTTGTGGTGATACAGAGGGTATTCCTAGTGATATAGACAGTGTTCCTGGTGATACAGAGAGTGTTCCCAGTGATACAAACATTGTTCGTGGTGATACAGAGAGTATTCCCAGTGATATAGGCAGTGTCCCTGGTGAGACAGAGAGTGTCCCTGGTGATACAGAGAGTGTTCCCAGTGATATAGACAGTGTTTGTGGTGACACAGAGAGTGTTCCCAGTGATATAGACACTGTTCCTGGTGATACAGAGAGTGTTCCCAGTGATATAGGCAGTGTTCCTGGTGATACAGAGAGTGTTCCCAGTGATATAGACAGTGTTTGTGGTGATACAGAGTGTCCCCAGTGATATAGACAGTGTTTGTGGTGATACACAGAGTGTTCCCAGTAATATAGACAGTGTTCCTGGTGATACAGAGAGTGTTCCCAGTGCTATAGACAGTGTTCCTGGTGATGCAGATTGTCACCAGTGAAATAGACAGTGGTTGTGGTGATACAGAGAGCGTTCCCAGTGATATAGACAGTGTTCCTGGTGATACAGAGAGTGTCCACAGTGATATAGACAGTGTTCATGGTGATGCAGAGTGTCACCAGTGAAATAGACAGTGGTTGTGGTGATACAGAGAGCGTTCCCAGTGACATAGACAGTGTTCGTGGTGACACAAAGTGTCCCCAGTAATATAGACAGTGTTGTGGTGATACAGTGAGTGTTCCCAGTGATATAGACAGTGTTCGTGCAGATACAGAGAGTGTTCCCAGTGATACAGACAGTTTTCGTGGTGTTACAGAGAGTATCCCCAGTGATATAGACAGTACTCTTGGTGATACAGTGTTCCCAGTGATATAGACAGTGTTCGTGGTGATACACAGAGTGTTCCCAGTGCTATAGACAGTGTTCCTGGTGACACAGAGTGTCCCCAGTGATATAGACAATGTTTGTGGTGATACAGGAGTGTTGCCAGTGATTTAGACAGTGTTCGTGGTGATACAGAGAGTCCCTAGTGATATAGACAGTGTTTGTGGTGATACAGAGAGTGTTCCCAGTGATATAGACATTGTTCGTGGTGATACAGAGAGTATTCCCAGTAATATAGAAGTGTCCCTGGTGATACAGAGAGTGTTTGTGGTGATACAGAGAGTGTTCCCAGTGATATAGACAATGTTCGTGGTGATACAGAGTGTTCCCAGTGACACAGACTGTATTCCTGGTGATACAGAGAGTGTTCACAGTGATATTGACGGTGTTCGTGATGACACAGAGTGTCCCCAGTGATATAGACAGTGTTTGTGGTGATACTGTGTTTCCAGTGATACAGACAGTGTTTGTGGTGACACAGAGAGTATTCCCAGTGACATAGACAGTGTCACTGGTGATACAGTGTTTGTTTACAGTGATATAGACAGTGTTTGTGGTGATACAGAGAGTGTCCCCAGTGATATAGACAGTGTTCTTGGTGATAGAGAGTGTCCCCATTGATATAGACAGTGAGCGTGGTGATACAGAGAGTATTCCCAGTGCTATAGACAGTGTTCCTGCTGACACAGAGCGTCCCCAGTGATATAGACAGTGTTTGTGGTGATACAGAGAGTTTCCCCAGTGATATAGACAGTGTTCGTGGTGATAGAGTGTTCCCAGTGATATAGACAGTGTTCGTGGAGCAACAGAGAGTGTTCACAGTGATATAGACAGTGTCCGTGATGATACAGAGAGTGTTCCCAGTGATATAGACAGTTTTCGTGGTGATACAGAGAGTATCCCCAGTGATATAGACAGTACTCGTGGTGATACAGTGTTCCCAGTGACATAGACAGTGTTCCTGGTGATACAGAGAGTGTCCCCAGTGATATAGACAATGTTCGTGGTGATACAGAGAGTGTTGCCAGTGATTTAGACAGTGTTCGTGGTGATACAGAGAGTCCCTAGTGATATAGACAGTGTTTGTGGTGATACAGAGAGTGTTCGCAGTGATATAGACATTGTTCGTGGTGATACAGAGGGTATTCCCAATGATATAGACAGTGTCCCTGGTGATACAGAGAGTGTTCGTGGTCATAGAGAGAGCGTTCCCCGTGATATAGACAGTGTTCGTGGTGACACAGAGTGTCCCCAGTGATATAGACAGTGTTTGTGGTGATACAGAGCATTCCCAGTGATATAGACAGTGTTTGTGGTGACACAGAGAGTGTTCCCAGTGATATAGACATTGTCCGTAGTGATACAGAGGGTATTCCCAGTGATATAGACAGTGTCCCTGGTGATACAGAGAGTGTTTGTGGTCATACAGAGAGCGTTCCCTGTGATATAGACAGTGTTCGTGGTGACACAGAGTGTCCCCAGTGATATAGACAGTGTTTGTGGTGATACAGAGCATTCCCAGTGATATAGACAGTGTTTGTGGTGACACAGAGAGTGTTCCCAGTGATATAGACAGTATTCGTGGTGATACAGAGAGTATTCCCAGTGATATAGGCAGTGTTCATGGTGATACAGAGAATGTTCCCAGTGATACAAACATTGTTCGTGGTGATACAGAGAGTATTCCCAGTGATATAGGCAGTGTTCCTGGTGATACAGAGAGTGTTCCCAGTGATATAGACAGTGTTTGTGGTGATACAGAGTGTTACCAGTGATATAGACAGTGTTTGTGGTGATACACAGAGTGTTCCCAGTGATATAGACAGTATTCGTGGTGATACAGAGAGTATTCCCAGTGATATAGGCAGTGTTCCTGGTGATACAGAGAGTGTTCCCAGTGATACAAACATTGTTCGTGGTGATACAGAGAGTCCCTAGTAATATAGACTGTGTTTGTGGTGATACAGAGAGTGTTCCCACTGATATAGACAGTGTTTGTGGTGATACAGAGAGTGTTCCCAGTGATATAGACATTGTTCGTGGTGATACAGAGAGTGTCCCCAGTGATATGGACAGTGTTCATGGAGACACACAGAGTGTTACCAGTGATATAGACAGTGTTTGTGGTGATACAGAGTGTGTTCCCAGTGATACAGACAGTATTCATGGTGAGACAGAGAGCATTCCCAGTGATATAGGCAGTGTTCCTGGTGATACAGAGTGTCCCCAGTGATATAGACAGTGTTCTTGGGGATACAGACAGTGTTCCCAGTGATGTAGACAGAGTTCCTGGTGATACAGAGAGTGTTCCCAATGATATAGACAGTGTTCGTGGTGATACAGAGAGTGTCCCCAGTGCTATAGACAGTGTTCTTGGTGATACAGAGCGTGTTCCCAGTGATGTAGACAGTGTTCGTGGTGATACAGAGAGTGTTCCCAGTGATATAGACAGTGTTCGTGCTGATACGGAGACTGTTCCCAGTGATATAGACAGTGTTCGTGCTGATACGGAGACTGTTCCCAGTGTTATCGACAGCGTTCTTGGTGATACAGAGAGTGTTCGCAGTGATGTAGTCAGTGTTCGTTGTGATACAGAGAGTGTTCCCAGTGATATACGCAGTGTGCGTGGTGATACAGACAGTGTTCCCAGTGATATAGACAGTGTTCCTGGTGATACACAGAGTGTCCTCAGTGATATTGACAGTGTTCACGGTGATACAGTGTCCCCAGTTATATAGACAGTGTTTGTGGTGATAATGAGAGTGTTCCCAGTGATATTGACAGTGTTCGTGGTGATGCAGAGTATCCCCAGTGATATACACAGTGTTCGTGGTGATACAGTACGCTCCCAGTGACACAGACTGTGTTCCTGGTGATCCAGAGCGTGTTCACAGTGATATTGACGGTGTTGATGATGACGCAGAGTGTCCCCAGTGATATAGATAATGTTTGTGGTGATACAGAGAGTCTCCGCAGTGATACAGAGTTCGTGGTGATACAGAGAGTGTTCACAGTGATATAGACAGTGTACATGGTGATACAGAGAGTGTCACCAGTGATATAGACAGTTTTTGTGGTGATACAGAGAGTGTTCCCAGTGATATAGACTGTGTTTGTGGTTTTACAGAGAGTGATCCCAGTGATATAGACAGTGGTCGTGGTGATACAGAAAGTGTTCCCAGTGATATAGACAGTGTTCCTGGTGATACAGAGAGTGTCCCCAGTAATATATTATCAGTGTTCGTGGTGATACAGAGCATTCCCAGTGACACAGACTTTGTTCCTGGTGATACAGAAAGTGTTCACAGTGATATTGACGGTGTTTGTGATGACACAGAGTGTCCCCAGTGATATAGACAGTGTTCCTGGCGATACAGAGAGTGTTCCCAGTGATATAGACAGTGTTCGTGGTGATACAGAGAGTATTCCCAGTGATATAGACAGTGTTCGTGGTGATACAGAGAGTGTTCCCAGTGATATAGACAGTGTTCGTGGTGATACAGTGTGTCCCCAGAAATATAGACAGTGTGCGTGGTGACACAGAGAGTGTTCTCGGTGACATAGACAGTGTTCGTCGTGACACAAAGAGTGTTTCCAGTGATATAGACAGTGTTCCTGGAGATACAGACAATGTCCCCAGTGATATAGACAGTGTTCGTGCTGATACAGAGAGGGTTCTCAGTGATATAGACAGTGTTCGTGGTGATACAGAGAGCGATCCCAGTGATATAGACAGTGTTCCTGGTGATACAGAGAATGTCCCCAGTGATATAGACCGTGTTCGTAGTGATACAGAGAATGTTCCCAGTCTTATAGACAGTGTTCCTGGTGATACAGAGAGCATTCCCAGTGATATAGACAGTGTTCGTGGTGATACAGAGAGTGTCCCCAGTGATATAGACAGTGTTCATGGTGTGACAGAGAGTGTTCCCAGTGATATAGACATTGTTCGTGGTGATACAGAGAGTATTCCCTGTGATATAGGCAGTGTCCCTGGTGAGACGGAGAGTGTTCGTGGTGATACAGAGAGTGTTCCCAGTGATATAGACAGTGTTTGTGGTGACACAGAGAATGTTCCCAGTGATATAGACAGTATTCGTGGTGATACAGAGAGTATTCCCAGTGACATAGACAGTGTCCCTGGTGATACAGAGAGTGTTCCCAGTGATATAGACAGTGTTTGTGGTGACACAGAGAGTGTTCCCAGTGATATAGACAGTATTCGTGGTGATACAGAGAGTATTCCCAGTGATATAGGCAGTGTTCCTGGTGATACAGAGAGTGTTCCCAGTGATATAGACAGTGTTTGTGGTGATACAGAGCATTCCCAGTGATATAGGCAGTGTTCCTGGAAATACAGAGAGTGTTCCCAGTGATAGAGACAGTGTCCCTGGTGATACAGAGAGTGTTCCCAGTGCTATAGACAGTGTTCTTGGTGATACAGAGAGTGTTCGCAGTGATGTAGTCAGTGTTCGTGGTGATACAGAGAGTGTTCACAGTGATGTAGACAGAGTTCGTGGTGATACAGAGAGTGTTCCCAGTGATATAGACAGTGTTCGTGGTGATACAGAGTGTCCCCAGTGATATAGAGAGTGTTCGTGGAGACGCATAGAGTGTTCCCAGTGATATAGACAGTGTTCCTGGTGATACAGAGAGTGTTCCCAGTGATATAGACAGTATTCCTGGTGACGCATACAGTGTTCCCAGTGATATAGAAAGTGTTCGTGGTGATACAGAGAGTGTTTCCAGTGATGTAGACTGTTCGTGGTGACACAGAGAGTGTTCCCATTGATATCGACAGTGTTTGTGGTGACACAGAGAGTGTTCCCAGTGACATAGACAGTGTTCCTGGTGATACACGGAGTGTCCCCAGTGATATAGACAGTGGTCGTGGTGACACAGTGAGTGCTCCCAGTGATATAGACTGTATTGGTTGTGATACAGTGTTCCCAGTGATATAGACAGTATTTGTGGTGATACAAAGAGTGTTCCCAGTGATATACACAGTGTACATGGTGATACAGATTGATCCCAATGATATAGACAGGGTTTGTGGTGATACTGAGTGTGTCCCCAGTGATATAGGCAGTGTTCGTGGTGATACAGAGAGTGTTCCTAGCGATATTGATGGTGTGCATGGTGATACAGAGTTTTCCCAGTGATATAGACAGTGTTCATGGAGACACAGAGAGTGTTCCCAGTGATATAGACAGTGTTCGTGCTGATACAGAGAGCATTCCCAGTGATATCGACAGTCTTCGTGGTGACACCGAGAGTGTTTCCAATGAAATAGACAGTGTTTGTGGCGATAGCGAGAGTGTTCCCAGTGATGTAGACAGTGTTCGTGGTGATACAGAGAGTGTTCCAAGTGATATAGACAGTGTTCGTGGTGATACAGAGAGTGTACCCAGTGATACAGACAGTGTTCGTGGTGATACAGAGAGTGTTCCCAGTGATATAGACAGTGTTTGTGGTGATACACAGAGTGTCACCAGTGATATAGACAGTGTTCCTGGTGATACAGAGAGTGTTGCCAGTTATATGGACAGTGCTTGTGGTGATACAGAGAGTGTTCCCAGTGATATAGACAGTGTTCGTGGTGTAACAGAGAGTGTTGCCAGTGATATAGACAGAGTTCCTGGTGACACAGACAGTGTTCCCAGTGATATAGACAGTGTTCGTAGTGATACAGAGAATGTTCCCATTGATATAGACAGTGTTCGTGCTGATACAGGCAGTGTTCCCAGTGATATAGACAATGTTCGTGGTGATACAGAGAGTGTTGCCAATGATTTAGACAGTGTTCATGGTGATACAGTGTTCCCAGTGATATAGACAGTGTTTGTGGTGATACAGAAGAGTGTTCCCAATGATATCGACAGTGTTCCTGGTGACACCGAGAGTGTTCCCAGTGATATAGACAGTGTTTGTGTTGACACAGAGAGTGTTCCCAGTGATATAGACTGTGTTTGTGGTGACAAAGAGAGTGTTTCCAGTGATATAGACTGTGTTTGTCGTGACACAGAGAGTGTTCACAGTGATATAGACAGTGTTCCTGGTGATACAGAGAGTGTTCACAGTGATATAGACAGTGTTTGTGGTGATACAGAGAGTGTTCCCACTGACATAGACAGTGTTCGTGGTGATAGTGTTCCCAGTGATATAGACAGTGTTCGTGGTGATACAGAGAGTGTTCCCAGTGATATAGACAGTGTTTCTGGTGATAGAGAGAGTGTTCCCAGTGATATAGACAGTGTTCATGGAGAAACAGAGAGTGTTCCCAGTGATATAGACAGTGTTCATGGTAATACAGAGTGTTCCCAGATATATAGCCAGTGTTCGTCGTGACAAAGAGAGTGTTCCCAGTGATATAGACAGTGTTCCTGGAGATACAGACAATGTCCCCAGTGATATAGACAGTGTTCGTGGTGATACAGAGAGTGTTCCCAGTGATATAGACAGTGTTCGTGGTGAAACAGAGAGTGTTCCCAGTGATATAGACAGTGTTCCTGGTGACACCGAGAGTGTTCCCAGTGATATAGACAGTGTTTGTGTTACACAGAGAGTGTTCCCAGTGATATAGACTGTGTTCGTGGTGATACAGAGAGTGTACCCAGTGATACAGACAGTGTTTGTGGTGATACAGAGAGTGTTGCCAGTGATATAGACAGTGTTCCTGGTGACACAGAGAGTGTTCCCAGTGATATAGACAGTGTTCGTAGTGGTACAGAGAATGTTCCCATTGATATCGACAGTCTTCGTGGTGACACCGAGAGTGTTCCCAGTGAAATAGACAGTGTTTGTGGCGATAGCGAGAGTGTTCCCAGTGATGTAGACAGTGTTCGTGGTGATACAGAGAGTGTTCCAAGTGATATAGACAGTGTTCGTGGTGATACAGAGAGTGTACACAGTGATACAGACAGTGTTCGTGGTGATACACAGAGTGTCACCAGTGATATAGACAGTGTTCCTGGTGATACAGAGAGTGTTGCCAGTTATATGGACAGTGCTTGTGGTGATACAGAGAGTGTTCCCAGTGATATAGACAGTGTTCGTGGTGATACAGAGAGTGTTGCCAGTGATATAGACAGAGTTCCTGGTGACACAGACAGTGTTCCCAGTGATATAGACAGTGTTCGTAGTGATACAGAGAATGTTCCCATTGATATAGACAGTGTTCGTGCTGATACAGGCAGTGTTCCCAGTGATATAGACAATGTTCGTGGTGATACAGAGAGTGTTTCCAGTGAAATAGACAGTGTTCGTGGTGATACAGTGTTCCCAGTGATATAGACAGTGTTTGTGGTGATACAGAAGAGTGTTCCCAATGATATCGACAGTGTTCGTGGTGACACAGAGAGTGTTCCCAGTGATATAGACAGTATTCGTTGTGATACAGAAGAGTGTTCCCAAAGATATCGACAGTGTTCGTGGTGACACAGAAAGTGTTCCCAGTGATATAGACAGTGTTCCTGGAGATACAGAGAGTGTTCCCAGTGATATAGACAGTGTTCATGGTGATACAGAGAGTGTTCCCAGTGATATAGACAGTGTTTCTGGTGATAGAGAGAGTGTTCCCAGTGATATAGACAGTGTTCATGGAGAAACAGAGAGTGTTCCCAGTGATATAGACAGTGTTCATGGTAATACAGAGTGTTCCCAGTGATATAGACAGTGTTCGTCGTGACACAGAGAGTGTTCCCAGTGATATAGACAGTGTTCCTGGAGATACAGACAATGTCCCCAGTGATATAGACAGTGTTCGTGGTGATACAGAGAGTGTTCCCAGTGATATAGACAGTGTTCGTGGTGAAACAGAGAGTGTTCCCAATGATATAGACAGTGTTCCTGGTGACACCGAGAGTGTTCCCAGTGATATAGACAGTGTTTGTGGTGACACAGAGAGTGTTCCCAGTGATATAGACTGTGTTCGTGGTGATACAGAGAGTGTACCCAGTGATACAGACAGTGTTCGTGGTGATACAGAGAGTGTTGCCAGTGATATAGACAGTGTTCCTGGTGACACAGAGAGTGTTCCCAGTGATATAGACAGTGTTCGTAGTGATACAGAGAATGTTCCCATTAATATCGACAGTCTTCGTGGTGACACCGAGAGTGTTCCCAGTGAAATAGACAGTGTTTGTGGCGATAGCGAGAGTGTTCCCAGTGATGTAGACAGTGTTCGTGGTGATACAGAGAGTGTTCCTGGTGATATAGACAGTGTTGGTGGTGATACAGAGAGTGTACCCAGTGATACAGACAGTGTTCGTGGTGATACACAGAGTGTCTCCAGTGGTATAGACAGTGTTTGTGGTGATACAGAGTATCCCCAGTGATATAGACCGTGTTCGTAGTGATACAGAGAGTGTTCCCAGTGATATAGACAGTGTTCGTGGTGATACAGAGAGTGTTGCCAGTGATATAGACAGAGTTCCTGGTGACACAGACAGTGTTCCCAGTGATATAGACAGTGTTCGTAGTGATACAGAGAATGTTCCCATTGATATAGACAGTGTTTGTGCTGATACAGGCAGTGTTCCCAGTGATATAGACAATGTTCGTGGTGATACAGAGAGTGTTGCCAATGATTTAGACAGTGTTCGTGGTGATACAGTGTTCCCAGTGATATAGACAGTGTTTGTGGTGATACAGAAGAGTGTTCCCAATGATATCGACAGTGTTCGTGGTGACACAGAGAGTGTTCCCAGTGATATAGACAGTATTCGTTGTGATACAGAAGAGTGTTCCCAAAGATATCGACAGTGTTCGTGGTGACACAGAAAGTGTTCCCAGTGATATAGACAGTGTTCCTGGAGATACAGACAATGTCCCCAGTGATATAGACAGTGTTCCTGGTGTAACAGAGAGTGTTCCCAGTGATATAGACAGTGTTTGTGGTGACACAGAGAGTGTTGCCAGTGATATAGACAGTGTTCCTGGTGACACAGAGAGTGTTCCCAGTGATATAGACAGTGTTCGTAGTGATACAGAGAATGTTCCCATTAATATCGACAGTCTTCGTGGTGACACCGAGAGTGTTCCCAGTGAAATAGACAGTGTTTGTGGCGATAGCGAGAGTGTTCCCAGTGATGTAGACAGTGTTCGTGGTGATACAGAGAGTGTTCCTGGTGATATAGACAGTGTTGGTGGTGATACAGAGAGTGTACCCAGTGATACAGACAGTGTTCGTGGTGATACACAGAGTGTCTCCAGTGGTATAGACAGTGTTTGTGGTGATACAGAGTATCCCCAGTGATATGGACCGTGTTCGTAGTGATACAGAGAGTGTTCCCAGTGATATAGACAGTGTTCGTGGTGATACAGAGAGTGTTGCCAGTGATATAGACAGAGTTCCTGGTGACACAGACAGTGTTCCCAGTGATATAGACAGTGTTCGTAGTGATACAGAGAATGTTCCCATTGATATAGACAGTGTTTGTGCTGATACAGGCAGTGTTCCCAGTGATATAGACAATGTTCGTGGTGATACAGAGAGTGTTGCCAATGATTTAGACAGTGTTCGTGGTGATACAGTGTTCCCAGTGATATAGACAGTGTTTGTGGTGATACAGAAGAGTGTTCCCAATGATATCGACAGTGTTCGTGGTGACACAGAGAGTGTTCCCAGTGATATAGACAGTATTCGTTGTGATACAGAAGAGTGTTCCCAAAGATATCGACAGTGTTCGTGGTGACACAGAAAGTGTTCCCAGTGATATAGACAGTGTTCCTGGAGATACAGAGAGTGTTCCCAGTGATATAGACAGTGTTCATGGTGATACAGAGAGTGTTCCCAGTGATATAGACAGTGTTTCTGGTGATAGAGAGAGTGTTCCCAGTGATATAGACTGTGTTTGTGGTGACAAAGAGAGTGTTCCCAGTGATATAGACTGTGTTTGTCGTGACACAGAGAGTGTTCACAGTGATATAGACTGTGTTTGTCGTGACACAGAGTGTGTTCACAGTGATATAGACTGTGTTTGTCGTGACACAGAGTGTGTTCACAGTGATATAGACAGTGTTTGTGGTGATACAGAGAGTGTTCCCACTGACATAGACAGTGTTCGTGGTGACACAGAAAGTGTTCCCAGTGATATAGACAGTGTTCCTGGAGATACAGACAATGTCCCCAGTGATATAGACAGTGTTCCTGGTGTAACAGAGAGTGTTCCCAGTGATATAGACAGTGTTTGTGGTGACACAGAGAGTGTTCCCAGTGATATAGACTGTGTTTGTGGTGACAAAGAGAGTGTTCCCAGTGATATAGACTGTGTTTGTCATGACACAGAGAGTGTTCACAGTGATATAGACTGTGTTTGTCGTGACACAGAGTGTGTTCACAGTGATATAGACAGTGTTTGTGGTGATACAGAGAGTGTTCCCACTGACATAGACAGTGTTTGTGGTGATACAGAGAGTGTTCCCAGTGATATAGACAGTGTGCATGGTGATATAGAGAGAGTCACCAGTGATATAGACAGTGTTTGTGGTGATACAGAGAGTGTTCCCTGTGATATAGACAGTGTTCCTGGTGATAATGAGAGTGTTCCCAGTGATATAGACAGTGTTCGTGCTGATACGGAGACTGTTCCCAGTGTTATCGACAGTGTTCTTGGTGACACAGAGAGTGCTCCCAATGATATAGACAGTATTCATTGTGATACAGTGTTCCCAGTGATATACACAGTGTGCGTGATGATACAGACAGTGTTCCCAGTGATATAGACAGTGTTCCTGGTGATACACAGAGTGTCCTCAGTGATATTAACAGTGTTCACGGTGATACAGTGTCCCCAGTGATATAGACAGGGTTTGTGGTGATAATGAGAGTGTTCCCAGTGATATAGACAGTGTTCGTGGTGATGCAGAGTATCCCCAGTGATATAGACAGTGTTCGTGCTGATACAGAGCACTCCCAGTGACACAGACTGTGTTCCTGGTGATACAGAGCGTGTTCACAGTGATATTGACGGTGTTCGTGATGACACAGAGTGTCCCCAGTGATATAGATAATGTTTGTGGTGATACAGAGAGTCTCCGCAGTGATACAGACAGTGTTCGCGGTGATACAGAGAGTGTTCCCAGTGATATAGACTGTGTTCGTGGTTTTACAGAGAGTGATCCCAGTGATATAGACAGTGGTCGTGGTGATACAGAAAGTGTTCCCAGTGATATAGACAGTGTTCCTGGTGATACAGAGAGTGTCCCCAGTGATATATTATCAGTGTTCGTGTAGAAACAGAGAGTGTTCCCAGTGATATAGACAGTGTTCATGGTAATACAGAGTGTTCCCAGTGATATAGACAGTGTTCGTGCTGATACGGAGACTGTTCCCAGTGTTATCGACAGTGTTCTTTGTGACACAGAGAGTGCTCCCAATGATATAGACAGTATTCGTTGTGATACAGTGTTCCCAGTGATATACACAGTGTGCGTGGTGATACAGACAGTGTTCCCAGTGATATAGACAGTGTTCCTGGTGATACAGAGAGTGTTCACAGTAATATTGACGGTGTTTGTGATGACACAGAGTGTCCCCAGTGATATAGACAGTGTTTGTGGTGATACAGAGAGTCTCTGCAGTGATACAGACAGTGTTCACAGTGATATTGACGGTGTTCGTGATGACACAGAGTGTTTCCAGTGATATAGACAGTGTTCGTGCTGATACAGAGAGTGTTCTCAGTGATATAGACAGTGTTCGTGGTGATACAGAGAGTGATCCCAGTGATATAGACAGTGTTCCTGGTGATACAGAGAATGTCCCCAGTGATATAGATAGTTTTATGGTTATACAGCGAGTGTCCCCAGTGATATAGACAGTGTTCGTGGTGATACAGAGAGTGTTCCCAGAGATATAGACAGTGTTCGTGGTGATACAGAGAGTGTTCCCAGAGATATAGACAGTGTTCGTGGTAATACAGAGTGTTCCCAGTGATATAGACAGTGTTCGTCATGACACAGAGAGTGTTCCCAGTGATATAGACAGTGTTCCTGGAGATACAGACAATGTCCCCAGTGATATAGACAGTGTTCGTGGTGAAACAGAGAGTGTTCCCAGTGATATAGACAGTGTTCCTGGTGACACCGAGAGTGTTCCCAGTGATATAGACAGTGTTTGTGGTGACACCGAGAGTGTTCCCAGTGATATAGACTGTGTTTGTGGTGACAAAGAGAGTGTTCCCAGTGATATAGACTGTGTTTGTCGTGACACAGAGAGTGTTCACAGTGATATAGACAGTGTTCCTGGTGATACAGAGAGTGTTCACAGTGATATAGACAGTATTTGTGGTGATACAGAGAGTGTTCCCACTGACATAGACAGTGTTCGTGGTGATACAGTGTTCCCAGTGATATAGACAGTGTTCGTGGTGATACAGAGAGTGTTCCCTGTGATATAGACAGTGTTCCTGGTGATAATGAGAGTGTTCCCAGTGATATAGACAGTGTTCGTGCTGACACGGAGACTGTTCCCAGTGATATAGACAGTGTTCGTGGTGATACAGAGAGTGTCCCCAGTGATATAGACAGTACTCTTGCTGATACAGAGAGTGTTCACAGTGATATAGACAGTATTTGTGGTGATACAGAGAGTGTTCCCACTGACATAGACAGTGTTCGTGGTGATACAGTGTTCCCAGTGATATAGACAGTGTTCGTGGTGATACAGAGAGTGTTCCCAGTGATATAGACAGTGTTTCTGGTGATAGAGAGTGTGTTCCCAGTGATATAGACAGTGTTCATGGAGAAACAGAGAGTGTTCCCAGTGATAAAGACAGTGTTCGTGGTGATACACAGAGTGTCCCCAGTGATATAGACAGTGTTCCTGGTGATACAGAGAGTGTTCCTAGTGCTATAGACAGTGTTCCTGGTGACACAGGGTGTCCCCAGTGATATAGACAATGTTCGTGGTGATACAGAGAGTGTTACCAATGATTTAGACAGTGGTCGTGGTGATACAGAGAGTCCCTAGTGGTATAGGCAGTGTTTGTGGTGATACAGAGAGTGTTCCCAGTGATATAGACATTGTTCTTGGTGATACAGAGAGTATTCCCAGTGATATAGACAGTGTCCCTGGTGATACAGAGAGTGTTCGTGGTGAGACAGAGAGTGTTCCCAGTGATATAGACAGTGTTCGTTGTGACACAGAGTGTCCCCAGTGATATAGACAGTGTTTTTGGTGATACAGAGAGTCTTCCCAGTGATACAGACTGTGTTTCTGTTGACACAGAGAGTGTTTACAGTGATATTGATGGTGTTCGTGGTGATACAGAGTATCCCCAGTGATATATTATCAGTGTTCGTGGTGATACAGAGCGTTCCCAGTGACCCAGACTGAGTTCCTGGTGATACAGAGAGTGTTCACAGTGATATTGACGGTGTTCGTGATGACACAGAGTGTCTCCAGTGGTATAGACAGTGTTTGTGATGATACAGAGAGTGTTCCCAGTGATATAGACAGTGTTCCTGGTGATACAGACTGTCCCCAGTGATATAGACAGTGTTCTTGGGGATACAGAGAGTGTTCCCAGTGATGTAGACAGAGTTCCTGGTGATACAGAGAGTGTTCCCAGTGATATAGACAGTGTTCGTGGTGATACAGAGAGTGTCCCCAGTGCTATAGACAGTGTTCTTGGTGATACAGAGCGTGTTCCCAGTGATGTAGACAGTGTTCGTGGTGATACAGAGAGTGTTCCCAGTGATATAGACAGTGTTCGTGCTGATACGGAGACTATTTCCAGTGATATAGACAGTGTTCGTGCTGATACGGAGACTGTTCCCAGTGTTATCGACAGCGTTCTTGGTGATACAGAGAGTGTTCGCAGTGATGTAGTCAGTGTTCGTTGTGATACAGTGTTCTCAGTGATATACGCAGTGTGCGTGGTGATACAGACAGTGTTCCCAGTGATATAGACAGTGTTCCTGGTGATACACATAGTGTCCTCAGTGATATTGACAGTGTTCACGGTGATACAGTGTCTCCAGTTATATAGACAGTGTTTGTGGTGATAATGAGAGTGTTCCCAGTGATATTGACAGTGTTCGTGGTGATGCAGAGTGTCCCCAGTGATATAGGCAGTGTTCGTGGTGATACAGTGCGCTCCCAGTGACACAGACTGTGTTCCTGGTGATCCAGAGCGTGTTCACAGTGATATTGACGGTGTTGATGATGACGCAGAGTGTCCCCAGTGATATAGATAATGTTTGTGGTGATACAGAGAGTCTCCGCAGTGATACAGACAGAGTTCGTGGTGATACAGAGAGTGTTCCCAGTGATATAGACAGTGTGCATGGTGATACAGAGAGTGTCACCAGTGATATAGACAGTTTTTGTGGTGATACAGAGAGTGTTCCCAGTGATATAGACTGTGTTCGTGGTTTTACAGAGAGTGATCCCAGTGATATAGACAGTGGTCGTGGTGATACAGAAAGTGTTCCCAGTGATATAGACAGTGTTCCTGGTGATACAGAGAGTGTCCCCAGTGATATATTATCAGTGTTCGTGGTGATACAGAGCATTCCCAGTGACACAGACTTTGTTCCTGGTGATACAGAAAGTGTTCACAATGATATTGACGGTGTTCGTGATGACACAGAGTGTCCCCAGTGATATAGACAGTGTTCCTGGCGATACAGAGAGTGTTCCCAGTGATATAGACAGTGTTCGTGGTGATACAGAGAGTGTTCCCAGTGATATAGATAGTGTTCGTGGTGATACAGAGAGTGTTCCCAGTGATATAGACAGTGTTCGTGGTGATACAGTGTGTCCCCAGAAATATAGACAGTGTGCGTGGTGACACAGAGAGTGTTCTCGGTGACATAGACAGTGTTCGCCGTGACACAAAGTGTTTCCAGTGATATAGACAGTGTTCCTGGAGATACAGACAATGTCCCCAGTGATATAGACAGTGTTCGTGCTGATACAGAGAGTGTTCTCAGTGATATTGACGGTGTTCGTGGTGATACAGAGAGTGATCCCAGTGATATAGACAGTGTTCCTGGTGATACAGAGAATGTCCCCAGTGATATAGACCGTGTTCGTAGTGATACAGAGAATGTTCCCAGTGATATAGACAGTGTTCCTGGTGATACAGAGAGCATTCCCAGTGATATAGACAGTGTTCGTGGTGATACAGAGAGTGTCCCCAGTGATATAGACAGTGTTCTTGGTGTGACAGAGAGTGTTCCCAGTGATATAGACATTGTTCGTGGTGATACAGAGAGTATTCCCTGTGATATAGACAGTGTCCCTTGTGAGACAGAGAGTGTTCGTGGTGATGCAGAGAGTGTTCCCAGTGATACAAACATTGTTCGTGGTGATACAGAGAGTATTCCCAGTGATATAGGCAGTGTCCCTGGTGAGACGGAGAGTGTTCGTGGTGATACAGAGAGTGTTCCCAGTGATATAGACAGTGTTTGTGGTGACACAGAGAGTGTTCCCAGTGATATAGACAGTATTCGTGGTGATACAGAGAGTATTCCCAGTGACATAGACAGTGTCCCTGGTGATACAGAGAGTGTTCCCAGTGATATAGACAGTGTTTGTGGTGACACAGAGAGTGTTCCCAGTGATATAGACAGTATTCGTGGTGATACAGAGAGTATTCCCAGTGATATAGGCAGTGTTCCTGGTGATACAGAGAGTGTTCCCAGTGATATAGACAGTGTTTGTAGTGATATAGACAGTGTTTGTGGTGATACAGAGCATTCCCAGTGATATAGGCAGTGTTCCTGGAAATACAGAGAGTGTTCCCAGTGATAGAGACAGTGTCCCTGGTGATACAGAGAGTGTTCCCAGTGCTATAGACAGTGTTCTTGGTGATACAGAGTGTTCGCAGTGATGTAGTCAGTGTTCGTGGTGACACAGAGAGTGTTCCCAGTGATATAGACAGTATTCGTGGTGATACAGAGAGTATTCCCAGTGACATAGACAGTGTCCCTGGTGATACAGAGAGTGTTCCCAGTGATATAGACAGTGTTTGTGGTGACACAGAGAGTGTTCCCAGTGATATAGACAGTATTCGTGGTGATACAGAGAGTATTCCCAGTGATATAGGCAGTGTTCCAGGTGATACAGAGAGTGTTCCCAGTGATATAGACAGTGTTTGTAGTGATATAGACAGTGTTTGTGGTGATACAGAGCATTCCCAGTGATATAGGCAGTGTTCCTGGAAATACAGAGAGTGTTCCCAGTGATAGAGACAGTGTCCCTGGTGATACAGAGAGTGTTCCCAGTGCTATAGACAGTGTTCTTGGTGATACAGAGAGTGTTCGCAGTGATGTAGTCAGTGTTCGTGGTGATACAGAGAGTGTTCACAGTGATGTAGACAGTGTTCGTGGTGATACAGAGTGTCCCCAGTGATATAGACAGTGTTCGTGGAGATGCATAGAGTGTTCCCAGTGATATAGACAGTATTCCTGGTGACGCATAGAGTGTTCCCAGTGATATAGAAAGTGTTTGTGGTGATACAGAGAGTGTTTCCAGTGATGTAGTCTGTTCGTGGTGACACAGAGAGTGTTCCCATTGATATCGACAGTGTTTGTGGTGACACAGAGAGTGTTCCCAGTGACATAGACAGTGTTCCTGGTGATACACGGAGTGTCCCCAGTGATATAGACAGTGGTCGTGGTGACACAGTGAGTGCTCCCAGTGATATAGACTGTATTGGTTGTGATACAGTGTTCCCAGTGATATAGACAGTATTTGTGGTGATACAAAGAGTGTTCCCAGTGATATACACAGTGTACATGGTGATACAGATTGATCCCAATGATATAGACAGGGTTTGTGGTGATACTGAGTGTGTCCCCAGTGATATAGGCAGTGTTCGTGGTGATACAGAGAGTGTTCCTAGCGATATTGATGGTGTTCGTGGTGATACAGAGAGTATCTCCAGTGATATAGACATTGTTTGTGGTGAAACAGGGAGTCTCCGCAGTGATATAGACAGTTTTCGTGGTGATACAGAGAGTGTTCCCAGTGATATAGACAGTGTGCATGGTGATACAGAGTTTTCCCAGTGATATAGACAGTGTTCATGGAGACACAGAGAGTGTTCCCAGTGATATAGACAGTGTTCGTGCTGATACAGAGAGCATTCCCAGTGATATCGACAGTCTTCGTGGTGACACCGAGAGTGTTTCCAGTGAAATAGACAGTGTTCGTGGTGATACAGTGTTCCCAGTGATATAGACAGTGTTTGTGGTGATACAGAAGAGTGTTCCCAATGATATCGACAGTGTTCGTGGTGACACAGAGAGTGTTCCCAGTGATATAGACAGTATTCGTTGTGATACAGATTGATCCCAATGATATAGACAGGGTTTGTGGTGATACTGAGTGTGTCCCCAGTGATATAGGCAGTGTTCGTGGTGATACAGAGAGTGTTCCTAGCGATATTGATGGTGTTCGTGGTGATACAGAGAGTATCTCCAGTGATATAGACATTGTTTGTGGTGAAACAGGGAGTCTCCGCAGTGATATAGACAGTTTTCGTGGTGATACAGAGAGTGTTCCCAGTGATATAGACAGTGTGCATGGTGATACAGAGTTTTCCCAGTGATATAGACAGTGTTCATGGAGACACAGAGAGTGTTCCCAGTGATATAGACAGTGTTCGTGCTGATACAGAGAGCATTCCCAGTGATATCGACAGTCTTCGTGGTGACACCGAGAGTGTTTCCAGTGAAATAGACAGTGTTCGTGGTGATACAGTGTTCCCAGTGATATAGACAGTGTTCGTGCTGATACAGAGAGTGTTCTCAGTGATATTGACGGTGTTCGTGGTGATACAGAGAGTGATCCCAGTGATATAGACAGTGTTCCTGGTGATACAGAGAATGTCCCCAGTGATATAGACCGTGTTCGTAGTGATACAGAGAATGTTCCCAGTGATATAGACAGTGTTCCTGGTGATACAGAGAGCATTCCCAGTGATATAGACAGTGTTCGTGGTGATACAGAGAGTGTCCCCAGTGATATAGACAGTGTTCTTGGTGTGACAGAGAGTGTTCCCAGTGATATAGACATTGTTCGTGGTGATACAGAGAGTATTCCCTGTGATATAGACAGTGTCCCTTGTGAGACAGAGAGTGTTCGTGGTGATGCAGAGAGTGTTCCCAGTGATACAAACATTGTTCGTGGTGATACAGAGAGTATTCCCAGTGATATAGGCAGTGTCCCTGGTGAGACGGAGAGTGTTCGTGGTGATACAGAGAGTGTTCCCAGTGATATAGACAGTATTCGTGGTGATACAGAGAGTATTCCCAGTGACATAGACAGTGTCCCTGGTGATACAGAGAGTGTTCCCAGTGATATAGACAGTGTTTGTGGTGACACAGAGAGTATTCCCAGTGATATAGACAGTATTCGTGGTAATACAGAGAGTATTCCCAGTGATATAGGCAGTGTTCCTGGTGATACAGAGAGTGTTCCCAGTGATATAGACAGTGTTTGTAGTGATATAGACAGTGTTTGTGGTGATACAGAGCATTCCCAGTGATATAGGCAGTGTTCCTGGAAATACAGAGAGTGTTCCCAGTGATAGAGACAGTGTCCCTGGTGATACAGAGAGTGTTCCCAGTGCTATAGACAGTGTTCTTGGTGATACAGAGTGTTCGCAGTGATGTAGTCAGTGTTCCTGGTGACACCGAGAGTGTTCCCAGTGATATAGACAGTGTTTGTGGTGACACCGAGAGTGTTCCCAGTGATATAGACAGTGTTTGTGGTGACACAGAGAGTGTTCCCAGTGATATAGACTGTGTTTGTGGTGATACAGAGAGTGTACCCAGTGATACAGACAGTGTTCGTGGTGATACAGAGAGTGTTGCCAGTGATATAGACAGTGTTCCTGGTGACACAGAGAGTGTTCCCAGTGATATAGACAGTGTTCGTAGTGATACAGAGAATGTTCCGATTGATATCGACAGTCTTCGTGGTGACACCGAGAGTGTTCCCAGTGAAATAGACAGTGTTTGTGGCGATAGCGAGAGTGTTCCCAGTGATGTAGACAGTGTTCGTGGTGATACAGAGAGTGTTCCCAGTGATATAGACAGTATTCCTGGTGACGCATAGAGTGTTCCCAGTGATATAGAAAGTGTTTGTGGTGATACAGAGAGTGTTTCCAGTGATGTAGTCTGTTCGTGGTGACACAGAGAGTGTTCCCATTGATATCGACAGTGTTTGTGGTGACACAGAGAGTGTTCCCAGTGACATAGACAGTGTTCCTGGTGATACACGGAGTGTCCCCAGTGATATAGACAGTGGTCGTGGTGACACAGTGAGTGCTCCCAGTGATATAGACTGTATTGGTTGTGATACAGTGTTCCCAGTGATATAGACAGTATTTGTGGTGATACAAAGAGTGTTCCCAGTGATATACACAGTGTACATGGTGATACAGATTGATCCCAATGATATAGACAGGGTTTGTGGTGATACTGAGTGTGTCCCCAGTGATATAGGCAGTGTTCGTGGTGATACAGAGAGTGTTCCTAGCGATATTGATGGTGTTCGTGGTGATACAGAGAGTATCTCCAGTGATATAGACATTGTTTGTGGTGAAACAGGGAGTCTCCGCAGTGATATAGACAGTTTTCATGGTGATACAGAGAGTGTTCCCAGTGATATAGACAGTGTGCATGGTGATACAGAGTTTTCCCAGTGATATAGACAGTGTTCATGGAGACACGGAGAGTGTTCCCAGTGATATAGACAGTGTTCGTGCTGATACAGAGAGCATTCCCAGTGATATCGACAGTCTTCGTGGTGACACCGAGAGTGTTTCCAGTGAAATAGACAGTGTTCGTGGTGATACAGTGTTCCCAGTGATATAGACAGTGTTTGTGGTGATACAGAAGAGTGTTCCCAATGATATCGACAGTGTTCGTGGTGACACAGAGAGTGTTCCCAGTGATATAGACAGTATTCGTTGTGATACAGAAGAGTGTTCCCAAAGATATCGACAGTGTTCGTGGTGACACAGAAAGTGTTCCCAGTGATATAGACAGTGTTCCTGGAGATACAGACAATGACCCCAGTGATATAGACAGTGTTCGTGGTGATACAGAGAGTGTTCCCAGTGATATAGACAGTGTTCGTGGTGTAACAGAGAGTGTTCCCAGTGATATAGACAGTGTTCCTGGTGACACCGAGAGTGTTCCCAGTGATATAGACAGTGATTGTGGTGACACAGAGAGTGTTCCCAGTGATATAGACTGTGTTTGTGGTGACAAAGAGAGTGTTGCCAGTGATATAGACTGTGTTTGTCGTGACACAGAGAGTGTTCACAGTGATATAGACAGTGTTCCTGGTGATACAGAGAGTGTTCACAGTGATATAGACAGTGTTTGTGGTGATACAGAGAGTGTTCCCACTGACATAGACAGTGTTCGTGGTGATAGTGTTCCCAGTGATATAGACAGTGTTCGTGGTGATACAGAGAGTGTTCCCAGTGATATAGACAGTGTTTCTGGTGATAGAGAGAGTGTTCCCAGTGATATAGACAGTGTTCATGGAGAAATAGAGAGTGTTCCCAGTGATATAGACAGTGTTCATGGTAATACAGAGTGTTCCCAGTGATATAGACAGTGTTCCTGGAGATACAGACAATGTCCCCAGTGATATAGACAGTGTTCGTGGTGATACAGAGAGTGTTCCCAGTGATATAGACAGTGTTCGTGGTGAAACAGAGAGTGTTCCCAGTGATATAGACAGTGTTCCTGGTGACACCGAGAGTGTTCCCAGTGATATAGACAGTGTTTGTGGTGACACAGAGAGTGTTCCCAGTGATATAGACTGTGTTTGTGGTGATACAGAGAGTGTACCCAGTGATACAGACAGTGTTCGTGGTGATACAGAGAGTGTTGCCAGTGATATAGACAGTGTTCCTGGTGACACAGAGAGTGTTCCCAGTGATATAGACAGTGTTCGTAGTGATACAGAGAATGTTCCGATTGATATCGACAGTCTTCGTGGTGACACCGAGAGTGTTCCCAGTGAAATAGACAGTGTTTGTGGCGATAGCGAGAGTGTTCCCAGTGATGTAGACAGTGTTCGTGGTGATACAGAGAGTGTTCCCAGTGATATAGACAGTATTCCTGGTGACGCATAGAGTGTTCCCAGTGATATAGAAAGTGTTTGTGGTGATACAGAGAGTGTTTCCAGTGATGTAGACTGTTCGTGGTGACACAGAGAGTGTTCCCATTGATATCGACAGTGTTTGTGGTGACACAGAGAGTGTTCCCAGTGACATAGACAGTGTTCCTGGTGATACACGGAGTGTCCCCAGTGATATAGACAGTGGTCGTGGTGACACAGTGAGTGCTCCCAGTGATATAGACTGTATTGGTTGTGATACAGTGTTCCCAGTGATATAGACAGTATTTGTGGTGATACAAAGAGTGTTCCCAGTGATATACACAGTGTACATGGTGATACAGATTGATCCCAATGATATAGACAGGGTTTGTGGTGATACTGAGTGTGTCCCCAGTGATATAGGCAGTGTTCGTGGTGATACAGAGAGTGTTCCTAGCGATATTGATGGTGTTCGTGGTGATACAGAGAGTATCTCCAGTGATATAGACATTGTTTGTGGTGAAACAGGGAGTCTCCGCAGTGATATAGACAGTTTTCGTGGTGATACAGAGAGTGTTCCCAGTGATATAGACAGTGTGCATGGTGATACAGAGTTTTCCCAGTGATATAGACAGTGTTCATGGAGACACGGAGAGTGTTCCCAGTGATATAGACAGTGTTCGTGCTGATACAGAGAGCATTCCCAGTGATATCGACAGTCTTCGTGGTGACACCGAGAGTGTTTCCAGTGAAATAGACAGTGTTCGTGGTGATACAGTGTTCCCAGTGATATAGACAGTGTTTGTGGTGATACAGAAGAGTGTTCCCAATGATATCGACAGTGTTCGTGGTGACACAGAGAGTGTTCCCAGTGATATAGACAGTATTCGTTGTGATACAGAAGAGTGTTCCCAAAGATATCGACAGTGTTCGTGGTGACACAGAAAGTGTTCCCAGTGATATAGACAGTGTTCCTGGAGATACAGACAATGTCCCCAGTGATATAGACAGTGTTCGTGGTGATACAGAGAGTGTTCCCAGTGATATAGACAGTGTTCGTGGTGTAACAGAGAGTGTTCCCAGTGATATAGACAGTGTTCCTGGTGACACCGAGAGTGTTCCCAGTGATATAGACAGTGATTGTGGTGACACAGAGAGTGTTCCCAGTGATATAGACTGTGTTTGTGGTGACAAAGAGAGTGTTGCCAGTGATATAGACTGTGTTTGTCATGACACAGAGAGTGTTCACAGTGATATAGACAGTGTTCCTGGTGATACAGAGAGTGTTCACAGTGATATAGACAGTGTTTGTGGTGATACAGAGAGTGTTCCCACTGACATAGACAGTGTTCGTGGTGATACAGTGTTCCCAGTGATATAGACAGTGTTCGTGGTGATACAGAGAGTGTTCCCAGTGATATAGACAGTGTTTCTGGTGATAGAGAGAGTGTTCCCAGTGATATAGACAGTGTTCATGGAGAAACAGAGAGTGTTCCCAGTGATATAGACAGTGTTCCTGGTGACACCGAGAGTGTTCCCAGTGATATAGACAGTGTTTGTGGTGACACAGAGAGTGTTCCCAGTGATATAGACTGTGTTTGTGGTGATACAGAGAGTGTACCCAGTGATACAGACAGTGTTCGTGGTGATACAGAGAGTGTTGCCAGTGATATAGACAGTGTTCCTGGTGACACAGAGAGTGTTCCCAGTGATATAGACAGTGTTCGTAGTGATACAGAGAATGTTCCGATTGATATCGACAGTCTTCGTGGTGACACCGAGAGTGTTCCCAGTGAAATAGACAGTGTTTGTGGCGATAGCGAGAGTGTTCCCAGTGATGTAGACAGTGTTCGTGGTGATACAGAGAGTGTTCCAAGTGATATAGACAGTGTTGGTGGTGATACAGAGAGTGTACCCAGTGATACAGACAGTGTTCGTGGTGATACACAGAGTGTCACCAGTGATATAGACAGTGTTCCTGGTGATACAGAGAGTGTTGCCAGTTATATGGACAGTGCTTGTGGTGATACAGAGAGTGTTCCCAGTGATATAGACAGTGTTCGTGGTGATACAGAGAGTGTTGCCAGTGATATAGACAGAGTTCCTGGTGACACAGACAGTGTTCCCAGTGATATAGACAGTGTTCGTAGTGATACAGAGAATGTTCCCATTGATATAGACAGTGTTCGTGCTGATACAGGCAGTGTTCCCAGTGATATAGACAATGTTCGTGGTGATACAGAGAGTGTTGCCAATGATTTAGACAGTGTTCGTGGTGATACAGTGTTCCCAGTGATATAGACAGTGTTTGTGGTGATACAGAAGAGTGTTCCCAATGATATCGACAGTGTTCGTGGTGACACAGAGAGTGTTTCCAGTGATATAGACAGTGTTCGTGGTGATACAGAGTATTCCCAGTGATGTAGACAGTGTTCCTGGTGGGACAGAATGTGTTCCCAGTTATATAGACAGTGGTCGTGGTGATACAGAAAGTGTTCCTAGTGATATAGACAGTGTTCCTGGTGATACAGAGAGTGTCCCCAGTGATATATTATCAGTGTTCGTGGTGATACAGAGCATTCCCAGTGACACAGACTGTGTTCCTGGTGATACAGAGAGTGTTCATAGTGATATTGACGGTGTTTGTGATGACACAGAGTGTCCCCAGTGATATAGACAGTGTTTGTGGTGATACAGAGAGTCTCTGCAGTGATACAGACAGTGTTCGTGGTGATACAGAGAGAGTTCCCAGTGATATAGACTGTGTGCATGGTGATATAGAGAGAGTCACCAGTGATATAGACAGTGTTTGTGGTGATACAGAGAGTGTTCCCTGTGATATAGATAGTGTTCCTGGTGATAATGAGAGTGTTCCCAGTGATATAGACAATGTTCGTGCTGATACGGAGACTGTTCCCAGTGTTATCGACAGTGTTCTTGGTGACACAGAGAGTGCTCCCAATGATATAGACAGTATTCGTTGTGATACAGTGTTCCCAGTGATATACACAGTGTGCGTGGTGATACAGACAGTGTTCCCAGTGATATAGACAGTGTTCCTGGTGATACACAGAGTGTCCTCAGTGATATTAACAGTGTTCACGGTGATACAGTGTCCCCAGTGATATAGACAGGGTTTGTGGTGATAATGAGAGTGTTCCCAGTGATATAGACAGTGTTCGTGGTGATGCAGAGTATCCCCAGTGATATAGACAGTGTTCGTGCTGATACAGAGCACTCCCAGTGACACAGACTGTGTGCCTGGTGATACAGAGCGTGTTCACAGTGATATTGACGGTGTTCGTGATGACACAGAGTGTCCCCAGTGATATAGATAATGTTTGTGGTGATACAGAGAGTCTCCGCAGTGATACAGACAGTGTTCGCGGTGATACAGAGAGTGTCCCCAATGATATAGACAGTGTTTGTGGTGATACAGAGAGTGTTCCCAGTGATATAGACTGTGTTCGTGGTTTTACAGAGAGTGATCCCAGTGATCTAGACAGTGGTCGTGGTGATACAGAAAGTGTTCCCAGTGATATAGACAGTGTTCCTGGTGATACAGAGAGTGTCCCCAGTGATATATTATCAGTGTTCGTGGTGATACAGAGCATTCCCAGTGACACAGACTTTGTTCCTGGTGATACAGAGAGTGTTCACAGTGATATTGACGGTGTTTGTGATGACACAGAGTGTCCCCAGTGATATAGACAGTGTTTGTGGTGATACAGAGAGTCTCTGCAGTGATACAGACAGTGTTCACAGTGATATTGACGGTGTTCGTGATGACACAGAGTGTTTCCAGTGATATAGACAGTGTTCCTGGAGATACAGACAATGTCCCCAGTGATATAGACAGTGTTCGTGCTGATACAGAGAGTGTTCTCAGTGATATAGACAGTGTTCGTGGTGATACAGAGAGTGATCCCAGTGATATAGACAGTGTTCCTGGTGATACAGAGAATGTCCCCAGTGATATAGATAGTTTTATGGTCATACAGCGAGTGTCCCCAGTGATATAGACAGTGTTCGTGGTGATACAGAGAGTGTTCCCAGAGATATAGACAGTGTTCGTGGTGATACAGTGTGTCCCCAGAAATATAGACTGTGTTTGTGGTGATACAGAGAGTGTTCCCAGTGATATAGACAGTGTTCATGGTAATACAGAGTGTTCCCAGTGATATAGACAGTGTTCGTCGTGACACAGAGAGTGTTCCCAGTGATATAGACAGTGTTCCTGGAGATACAGACAATGTCCCCAGTGATTTAGACAGTGTTCGTGGTGAAACAGAGAGTGTTCCCAGTGATATAGACAGTGTTCCTGGTGACACCGAGAGTGTTCCCAGTGATATAGACAGTGTTTGTGGTGACACCGAGAGTGTTCCCAGTGATATAGACTGTGTTTGTGGTGACAAAGAGAGTGTTCCCAGTGATATAGACTGTGTTTGTCGTGACACAGAGAGTGTTCACAGTGATATAGACAGTGTTCCTGGTGATACAGAGAGTGTTCACAGTGATATAGACAGTATTTGTGGTGATACAGAGAGTGTTCCCACTGACATAGACAGTGTTCGTGGTGATACAGTGTTCCCAGTGATATAGACAGTGTTCGTGGTGATACAGAGAGTGTTCCCTGTGATATAGACAGTGTTCCTGGTGATAATGAGAGTGTTCCCAGTGATATAGACAGTGTTCGTGCTGACACGGAGACTGTTCCCAGTGATATAGACAGTGTTCGTGGTGATACAGAGAGTGTCCCCAGTGATATAGACAGTACTCTTGGTGATACAGAGAGTGTTCACAGTGATATAGACAGTATTTGTGGTGATACAGAGAGTGTTCCCACTGACATAGACAGTGTTCGTGGTGATACAGTGTTCCCAGTGATATAGACAGTGTTCGTGGTGATACAGAGAGTGTTCCCAGTGATATAGACAGTGTTTCTGGTGATAGAGAGAGTGTTCCCAGTGATATAGACAGTGTTCATGGAGAAACAGAGAGTGTTCCCAGTGATATAGACAGTGTTCGTGGTGATACAGAGAGTGTCCCCAGTGATATAGACAGTACTCTTGGTGATACAGTGTTCCCAGTGATAAAGACAGTGTTCGTGGTGATACACAGAGTGTCCCCAGTGATATAGACAGTGTTCCTGGTGATACAGACGGTGTTCCTAGTGCTATAGACAGTGTTCCTGGTGACACAGGGTGTCCCCAGTGATATAGACAATGTTCGTGGTGATACAGAGAGTGTTGCCAATGATTTAGACAGTGGTCGTGGTGATACAGAGAGTCCCTAGTGGTATAGGCAGTGTTTGTGGTGATACAGAGAGTGTTCCCAGTGATATAGACAGTGTTTGTGGTGATACAGAGAGTGTTCCCAGTGATATAGACAGTGTCCCTGGTGATACAGAGAGTGTTTGTGGTGAGACAGAGAGTGTTCCCAATGATATAGACAGTGTTCGTTGTGACACAGAGTGTCCCCAGTGATATAGACAGTGTTTTTGGTGATACAGAGAGTCTTCCCAGTGATACAGACTGTGTTTCTGGTGACACAGAGAGTGTTTACAGTGATATTGACGGTGTTCGTGATGGCGCAGAGTATCCCCAGTGATATAGACAGTGTTTGTGGTGATACAGAGTATCCCCAGTGATATATTATCAGTGTTCGTGGTGATACAGAGCGTTCCCAGTGACACAGACTGAGTTCCTGGTGATACAGAGAGTGTTCACAGTGATATTGACGGTGTTCGTGATGACACAGAGTGTCTCCAGTGGTATAGACAGTGTTTGTGATGATACAGAGTATCCCCAGTGATATAGACCGTGTTCGTAGTGATACAGAGAATGTTCCCAGTGATATAGACAGTGTTCCTGGTGATACAGTGAGCATTCCCAGTGATATAGACAGTGTTCGTGGTGATACAGAGAGTGTCCCCAGTGATATAGACAGTGTTCGTGGTGTGACAGAGAGTGTTCCCAGTGATATAGACATTGTTCGTGGTGATACAGAGAGTATTCCCTGTGATATAGACAGTGTCCCTTGTGAGACAGAGAGTGTTCGTGGTGATGCAGAGAGTGTTCCCAGTGATACAAACATTGTTCGTGGTGATACAGAGAGTATTCCCAGTGATATAGGCAGTGTCCCTGGTGAGACGGAGAGTGTTCGTGGTGATACAGAGAGTGTTCCCTGTGATATAGACAGTGTTTGTGGTGAGACAGAGAGTGTTCCCAGTTATATAGACAGTATTCGTGGTGATACAGAGAGTATTCCCAGTGACATAGACAGTGTCCCTGGTGATACAGAGAGTGTTCCCAGTGATATAGACAGTGTTTGTGGTGACACAGAGAGTGTTCCCAGTGATATAGACAGTGTTCGTGGTGATACAGAGCATTTCTAGTGATATAGGCAGTGTTCCTGGAAATACAGAGAGTGTTCCCAGTGATAGAGACAGTGTCCCTGGTGATACAGAGAGTGTTCCCAGTGCTATAGACAGTGTTCTTGGTGATACAGAGAGTGTTCGCAGAGATGTAGTCTGTGTTCGTGGTGGTACAGAGAGTGTTCACAGTGATGTAGACAGAGTTCGTGGTGATACAGAGTGTCCCCAGTGATATAGACAGTGTTCGTGGAGACGCATAGAGTGTTCCCAGTGATATAGACAGTGTTCCTGGTGATACAGAGAGTGTTCCCAGTGATATAGACAGTATTCCTGGTGACGCATAGAGTGTTCCCAGTGATATAGAAAGTGTTCGTGGTGATACAGAGAGTGTTTCCAGTGATGTAGACTGTTCGTGGTGACACAGAGAGTGTTCCCATTGATATCGACAGTGTTTGTGGTGACACAGAGAGTGTTCCCAGTGACATAGACAGTGTTCCTGGTGATACACGGAGTGTCCCCAGTGATATAGACAGTGGTCGTGGTGACACAGTGAGTGCTCCCAGTGATATAGACTGTATTCGTTGTGATACAGTGTTCCCAGTGATATAGACAGTGTTTGTGGTGATACAGAGAGTGTTCCCAGTGATATAGACAGTGTTCGTGTTGATACAGAGAGTGATCCCAGTGATATAGACAGTGTTTGTGGTGATACAGAGCATTCCCAGTGATATAGGCAGTGTTCCTGGAAATACAGAGAGTGTTCCCAGTGATAGAGACAGTGTCCCTGGTGATACAGAGAGTGTTCCCAGTGCTATAGACAGTGTTCTTGGTGATACAGAGAGTGTTCACAGTGATGTAGACAGAGTTCGTGGTGATACAGAGAGTGTTCCCAGTGACATAGACAGTGTTCCTGGTGATACATGGAGTGTCCCCAGTGATATAGACAGTGGTCGTGGTGACACAGTGAGTGCTCCCAGTGATATAGACTGTATTCGTTGTGATACAGTGTTCCCAGTGATATAGACAGTGTTTGTGGTGATACAGAGAGTGTTCCCAGTGATATAGACAGTGTTCGTGTTGATACAGAGAGTGATCCCAGTGATATAGACAGTGTTTGTGGTGATACAGAGCATTCCCAGTGATATAGGCAGTGTTCCTGGAAATACAGAGAGTGTTCCCAGTGATAGAGACAGTGTCCCTGGTGATACAGAGAGTGTTCCCAGTGCTATAGACAGTGTTCTTGGTGATACAGAGAGTGTTCACAGTGATGTAGACAGAGTTCGTGGTGATACAGAGAGTGTTCCCAGTGATATAGACAGTGTTCGTGGTGATACAGAGTGTCCCCAGTGATATAGACAGTGTTCGTGGAGACGCATAGAGTGTTCCCAGTGATATAGACAGTGTTCCTGGTGATACAGAGAGTGTTCCCTGTGATATAGACAGTATTCCTGGTGACGCATACAGTGTTCCCAGTGATATAGAAAGTGTTCGTGGTGATACAGAGAGTGTTTCCAGTGATGTAGACTGTTCGTGGTGACACAGAGAGTGTTCCCATTGATATCGACAGTGTTTGTGGTGACACAGAGAGTGTTCCCAGTGATATAGACAGTGTTCGCGGTGAAACAGAGAGTGTTCCCAGTGATATAGACAGTGTTCCTGGTGACACCGAGAGTGTACCCAGTGATACAGACAGTGTTCGTGGTGATACACAGAGTGTCACCAGTGATATAGACAGTGTTCCTGGTGATACAGAGAGTGTTGCCAGTTATATGGACAGTGCTTGTGGTGATACAGAGAGTGTTCCCAGTGATATAGACAGTGTTCGTGGTGATACAGAGAGTGTTGCCAGTGATATAGACAGAGTTCCTGGTGACACAGACAGTGTTCCCAGTGATATAGACAGTGTTCGTAGTGATACAGAGAATGTTCCCATTGATATAGACAGTGTTCGTGCTGATACAGGCAGTATTCCCAGTGATATAGACAATGTTCGTGGTGATACAGAGAGTGTTGCCAATGACTTAGACAGTGTTCGTGGTGATACAGTGTTCCCAGTGATATAGACAGTGTTTGTGGTGATACAGAAGAGTGTTCCCAATGATATCGACAGTGTTCGTGGTGACACAGAGAGTGTTCCCAGTGATATAGACAGTATTCGTTGTGATACAGTGATCCCAGTGATATAGAAAGTGCTTGTGGTGATACAGAGAGTGTTCCCAGTGATATAGACAGTGTTCGTAGTGATACAGAGAATGTTCCCATTGATATAGACAGTGTTCGTGCTGATACAGGCAGTGTTCCCAGTGATATAGACAATGTTCGTGGTGATACAGAGAGTGTTGCCAATGATTTAGACAGTGTTCGTGGTGATACAGTGTTCCCAGTGATATAGACAGTGTTCGTGGTGATACAGAAGAGTGTTCCCAATGATATCGACAGTGTTCGTGGTGACACAGAGAGTGTTCCCAGTGATATAGACAGTATTCGTTGTGATACAGTGATCCCAGTGATTTAGAAAGTGCTTGTGGTGATACAGAGAGTGTTCCCAGTGATATAGACAGTGTTCGTGGTGATACAGAGTATTCCCAGTGATGTAGACAGTGTTCCTGGTGTTACAGAATGTGTTCCCAGTGATATAGACAGTGGTCGTGGTGATACAGAAAGTGTTCCTAGTGATATAGACAGTGTTCCTGGTGATACAGAGAGTGTCCCCAGTGATATTGACGGTGTTTGTGATGACACAGAGTGTCCCCAGTGATATAGACAGTGTTTGTGGTGATACAGAGAGTCTCTGCAGTGATACAGACAGTGTTCGTGGTGATACAGAGAGAGTTCCCAGTGATATAGACAGTGTGCATGGTGATATAGAGAGAGTCACCAGTGATATAGACAGTGTTTGTGGTGATACAGAGAGTGTTCCCTGTGATATAGACAGTGTTCCTGGTGATAATGAGAGTGTTCCCAGTGATATAGACAATGTTCGTGCTGATACGGAGACTGTTCCCAGTGTTATTGACAGTGTTCTTGGTGACACAGAGAGTGCTCCCAATGATATAGACAGTATTCGTTGTGATACAGTGTTCCCAGTGATATACACAGTGTGCGTGGTGATACAGACAGTGTTCCCAGTGATATAGACAGTGTTCCTGGTGATACACAGAGTGTCCTCAGTGATATTAACAGTGTTCACGGTGATACAGTGTCCCCAGTGATATAGGCAGGGTTTGTGGTGATAATGAGAGTGTTCCCAGTGATATAGACAGTGTTTGTGGTGATGCAGAGTATCCCCAGTGATATAGACAGTGTTCGTGCTGATACAGAGCACTCCCAGTGACACAGACTGTGTTCCTGGTGATACAGAGCGTGTTCACAGTGATATTGACGGTGTTCGTGATGACACAGAGTGTCCCCAGTGATATAGATAATGTTTGTGGTGATACAGAGAGTCTCCGCAGTGATACAGACAGTGTTCGCGGTGATACAGAAGGTGTCCCCAGTGATATAGACAGTGTTTGTGGTGATACAGAGAGTGTTCCCAGTGATATAGACTGTGTTCGTGGTTTTACAGAGAGTGATCCCAGTGATATAGACAGTGGTCGTGGTGATACAGAAAGTGTTCCCAGTGATATAGACAGTGTTCCTGGTGATACAGAGAGTGTCCCCAGTGACATATTATCAGTGTTCGTGGTGATACAGAGCATTCCCAGTGACACAGACTTTGTTCCTGGTGATACAGAGAGTGTTCACAGTGATATTGACGGTGTTTGTGATGACACAGAGTGTCCCCAGTGATATAGACAGTGTTTGTGGTGATACAGAGAGTCTCTGCAGTGATACAGACAGTGTTCACAGTGATATTGACGGTGTTCGTGATGACACAGAGTGTTTCCAGTGATATAGACAGTGTTCCTGGAGATACAGACAATGTCCCCAGTGATATAGACAGTGTTCGTGCTGATACAGAGAGTGTTCGCAGTGATATAGACAGTGTTCGTGGTGATACAGAGAGTGATCCCAGTGATATAGACAGTGTTCCTGGTGATACAGAGAATGTCCCCAGTGATATAGATAGTTTTATGGTTATACAGCGAGTGTCCCCAGTGATATAGACAGTGTTCGTGGTGATACAGAGAGTGTTCCCAGAGATATAGACATTGTTCGTGGTGATACAGAGAGTATTCCCTGTGATATAGACAGTGTCCCTTGTGAGACAGAGAGTGTTCGTGGTGATGCAGAGAGTGTTCCCAGTGATACAAACATAATGTTCGTGGTGATACAGAGAGTATTCCCAGTGATATAGGCAGTGTCCCTGGTGAGACGGAGAGTGTTCGTGGTGATACAGAGAGTGTTCCCTGTGATATAGACAGTGTTTGTGGTGAGACAGAGAGTGTTCCCAGTTATATAGACAGTATTCGTGGTGATACAGAGAGTATTCCCAGTGACATAGACAGTGTCCCTGGTGATACAGAGAGTGTTCCCAGTGATATAGACAGTGTTTGTGGTGACACAGAGAGTGTTCCCAGTGATATAGACAGTATTTGTGGTGATACAGAGAGTATTCCCAGTGATATAGGCAGTGTTCCTGGTGATACAGAGAGTGTTCCCAGTGATATAGACAGTGTTCGTGGTGATACAGAGCATTTCCAGTGATATAGGCAGTGTTCCTGGAAATACAGAGAGTGTTCCCAGTGATAGAGACAGTGTCCCTGGTGATACAGAGAGTGTTCCCAGTGCTATAGACAGTGTTCTTGGTGATACAGAGAGTGTTCGCAGAGATGTAGTCTGTGTTCGTGGTGATACAGAGAGTGTTCACAGTGATGTAGACAGAGTTCGTGGTGATACAGAGTGTCCCCAGTGATATAGACAGTGTTCGTGGAGACGCATAGAGTGTTCCCAGTGATATAGACAGTGTTCCTGGTGATACAGAGAGTGTTCCCAGTGATATAGACAGTATTCCTGGTGACGCATAGAGTGTTCCCAGTGATATAGAAAGTGTTCGTGGTGATACAGAGAGTGTTTCCAGTGATGTAGACTGTTCGTGGTGACACAGAGAGTGTTCCCATTGATATCGACAGTGTTTGTGGTGACACAGAGAGTGTTCCCAGTGACATAGACAGTGTTCCTGGTGATACACGGAGTGTCCCCAGTGATATAGACAGTGGTCGTGGTGACACAGTGAGTGCTCCTAGTGATATAGACTGTATTCGTTGTGATACAGTGTTCCCAGTGATATAGACAGTATTTGTGGTGATACAAAGAGTGTTCCCAGTGATATACACAGTGTACATGGTGATACAGATTGATCCCAATGATATAGACAGTGTTTGTGGTGATACTGAGAGTGTCCCCAGTGACATAGACAGTGTTCGTGGTGATACAGAGAGTGTTCCTAGCGATATTGATGGTGTTCGTGGTGATACAGAGAGTATATCCAGTGATATAGACATTGTTTGTGGTGAAACAGGGAGTCTACGCAGTGATATAGACAGTTTTCGTGGTGATACAGAGAGTGTTCCCAGTGATATAGACAGTGTGCATGGTGATACAGAGTTTTCCCAGTGATATAGACAGTGTTCATGGAGACACGGAGAGTGTTCCCAGTGATATAGACAGTGTTCGTGCTGATACAGAGAGCATTCCCAGTGATGTCGACAGTCTTCGTGGTGACACCGAGAGTGTTTCCAGTGAAATAGACAGTGTTCGTGGCGATAGCGAGAGTGTTCCCAGTGATGTAGACAGTGTTCGTGGTGATACAGAGAGTGTTCCAAGTGATATAGACAGTGTTCGTGGTGATACAGAGAGTGTACCCAGTGATACAGACAGTGTTCGTGGTGATACAGAGAGTGTTCCCAGTGATATAGACAGTGTTTGTGGTGATACACAGAGTGTCACCAGTGATATAGACAGTGTTCCTGGTGATACAGAGAGTGTTGCCAGTTATATGGACAGTGCTTGTGGTGATACAGAGAGTGTTCCCAGTGATATAGACAGTGTTCGTGGTGATACAGAGAGTGTTGCCAGTGATATAGACAGAGTTCCTGGTGACACAGACAGTGTTCCCAGTGATATAGACAGTGTTTGTAGTGATACAGAGAATGTTCCCATTGATATAGACAGTGTTCGTGCTGATACAGGCAGTGTTCCCAGTGATATAGACAATGTTCGTGGTGATACAGAGAGTGTTGCCAATGATTTAGACAGTGTTCGTGGTGATACAGTGTTCCCAGTGATATAGACAGTGTTTGTGGTGATACAGAAGAGTGTTCCCAATGATATCGACAGTGTTCGTGGTGACACAGAGAGTGTTCCCAGTGATATAGACAGTATTCGTTGTGATACAGAAGAGTGTTCCCAAAGATATCGACAGTGTTCGTGGTGACACAGAAAGTGTTCCCAGTGATATAGACAGTGTTCCTGGAGATACAGACAATGTCCCCAGTGATATAGACAGTGTTCGTGGTGATACAGAGAGTGTTCCCAGTGATATAGACAGTGTTCCTGGTGTAACAGAGAGTGTTCCCAGTGATATAGACAGTGTTTGTGGTGACACAGAGAGTGTTCCCAGTGATATAGACTGTGTTTGTGGTGACAAAGAGAGTGTTCCCAGTGATATAGACTGTGTTTGTCGTGACACAGAGAGTGTTCACAGTGATATAGACTGTGTTTGTCGTGACACAGAGAGTGTTCACAGTGATATAGACAGTGTTTGTGGTGATACAGAGAGTGTTCCCACTGACATAGACAGTGTTCGTGGTGATACAGTGTTCCCAGTGATATAGACAGTGTTCGTGGTGATACAGAGAGTGTTCCCAGTGATATAGACAGTGTTTCTGGTGATAGGGAGAGTGTTCCCAGTGATATAGACAGTGTTCATGGAGAAACAGAGAGTGTTCCCAGTGATATAGACAGTGTTCATGGTAATACAGAGTGTTCCCAGTGATATAGACAGTGTTCGTCATGATACAGAGAGTGTTCCCAGTGATATAGACAGTGTTCCTGGAGATACAGACAATGTCCCCAGTGATATAGACAGTGTTCGTGGTGATACAGAGAGTGTTCCCAGTGATATAGACAGTGTTCGTGGTGAAACAGAGAGTGTTCCCAGTGATATAGACAGTGTTCCTGGTGACACCGAGAGTGTTCCCAGTGATATAGACAGTGTTTGTGGTGACACAGAGAGTGTTCCCAGTGATATGGACTGTGTTTGTGGTGATACAGAGAGTGTACCCAGTGATACAGACAGTGCTCGTGGTGATACAGAGAGTGTTGCCAGTGATATAGACAGTGTTCCTGGTGACACAGAGAGTGTTCCCAGTGATATAGACAGTGTTCGTAGTGATACAGAGAATGTTCCCATTGATATCGACAGTCTTCGTGATGACACCGAGAGTGTTCCCAGTGAAATAGACAGTGTTTGTGGCGATAGCGAGAGTGTTCCAAGTGATATAGACAGTGTTCGTGGTGATACAGAGAGTGTACCCAGTGATACAGACAGTGTTCGTGGTGATACACAGAGTGTCACCAGTGATATAGACAGTGTTCCTGGTGATACAGAGAGTGTTGCCAGTTATATGGACAGTGCTTGTGGTGATACAGAGAGTGTTCCCAGTGATATAGACAGTGTTCGTGGTGATACAGAGAGTGTTGCCAGTGATATAGACAGAGTTCCTGGTGACACAGACAGTGTTCCCAGTGATATAGACAGGGTTCGTAGTGATACAGAGAATGTTCCCATTGATATAGACATAGTTCGTGCTGATACAGGCAGTGTTCCCAGTGATATAGACAATGTTCGTGGTGATACAGAGAGTGTTGCCAATGATTTAGACAGTGTTCGTGGTGATACAGTGTTCCCAGTGATATAGACAGTGTTCGTGGTGATACAGAAGAGTGTTCCCAATGATATCGACAGTGTTTGTGGTGACACAGAGAGTGTTCCCAGTGATATAGACAGTATTCGTTGTGATACAGTGATCCCAGTGATTTAGAAAGTGCTTGTGGTGATACAGAGAGTGTTCCCAGTGATATAGACAGTGTTCGTGGTGATACAGAGTATTCCCAGTGATGTAGACAGTGTTCCTGGTGGTACAGAATGTGTTCCCAGTGATGTAGACAGTGGTCGTGGTGATACAGAAAGTGTTCCTAGTGATATAGACAGTGTTCCTGGTGATACAGAGAGTGTCCCCAGTGATATATTATCAGTGTTCGTGGTGATACAGAGCATTCCCAGTGACACAGACTGTGTTCCTGGTGATACAGAGAGTGTTCATAGTGATATTGACGGTGTTTGTGATGACACAGAGTGTCCCCAGTGATATAGACAGTGTTTGTGGTGATACAGAGAGTCTCTGCAGTGATACAGACAGTGTTCGTGGTGATACAGAGAGAGTTCCCAGTGATATAGACAGTGTGCATGGTGATATAGAGAGAGTCACCAGTGATATAGACAGTGTTTGTGGTGATACAGAGAGTGTTCCCTGTGATATAGACAGTGTTCCTGGTGATAATGAGAGTGTTCCCAGTGATATAGACAATGTTCGTGCTGATACGGAGACTGTTCCCAGTGTTATCGACAGTGTTCTTGGTGACACAGAGAGTGCTCCCAATGATATAGACAGTATTCGTTGTGATACAGTGTTCCCAGTGATATACACAGTGTGCGTGGTGATACAGACAGTGTTCCCAGTGATATAGACAGTGTTCCTGGTGATACACAGAGTGTCCTCAGTGATATTAACAGTGTTCACGGTGATACAGTGTCCCCAGTGATATAGACAGGGTTTGTGGTGATAATGAGAGTGTTCCCAGTGATATAGACAGTGTTCGTGGTGATGCAGAGTATCCCCAGTGATATAGACAGTGTTCGTGCTGATACAGAGCACTCCCAGTGACACAGACTGTGTTCCTGGTGATACAGAGCGTGTTCACAGTGATATTGACGGTGTTCGTGATGACACAGAGTGTCCCCAGTGATATAGATAATGTTTGTGGTGATACAGAGAGTCTCCGCAGTGATACAGACAGTGTTCGCGGTGATACAGAAGGTGTCCCCAGTGATATAGACAGTGTTTGTGGTGATACAGAGAGTGTTCCCAGTGATATAGACTGTGTTCGTGGTTTTACAGAGAGTGATCCCAGTGATATAGACAGTGGTCGTGGTGATACAGAAAGTGTTCCCAGTGATATAGACAGTGTTCCTGGTGATACAGAGAGTGTCCCCAGTGATATATTATCAGTGTTCGTGGTGATACAGAGCATTCCCAGTGACACAGACTTTGTTCCTGGTGATACAGAGAGTGTTCACAGTGATATTGACGGTGTTTGTGATTACACAGAGTGTCCCCAGTGATATAGACAGTGTTTGTGGTGATACAGAGAGTCTCTGCAGTGATACAGACAGTGTTCACAGTGATATTGACGGTGTTCGTGATGACACAGAGTGTTTCCAGTGATATAGACAGTGTTCCTGGAGATACAGCCAATGTCCCCAGTGATATAGACAGTGTTCGTGCTGATACAGAGAGTGTTCTCAGTGATATAGACAGTGTTCGTGGTGATACAGAGAGTGATCCCAGTGATATAGACAGTGTTCCTGGTGATACAGAGAATGTCCCCAGTGATATAGATAGTTTTATGGTTATACAGCGAATGTTCCCAGAGATATAGACAGTGTTCGTGGTGATACAGTGTGTCCCCAGAAATATAGACTGTGTTCGTGGTGATACAGAGAGTGTTCCCAGTGATATAGACAGTGTTCATGGTAATACAGAGTGTTCCCAGTGATATAGACAGTGTTCGTCGTGACACAGAGAGTGTTCCCAGTGATATAGACAGTGTTCCTGGAGATACAGACAATGTCCCCAGTGATATAGACAGTGTTCGTGGTGATACAGAGAGTGTTCCCAGTGATATAGACAGTGTTCCTGGTGACACCGAGAGTGTTCCCAGTGATATAGACAGTGTTTGTGGTGACACAGAGAGTGTTCCCAGTGATATAGACTGTGTTTGTGGTGACAAAGAGAGTGTTCCCAGTGATATAGACTGTGTTTGTCGTGACACAGAGAGTGTTCACAGTGATATAGACAGTGTTCCTGGTGATACAGAGAGTGTTCACAGTGATATAGACAGTATTTGTGGTGATACAGAGAGTGTTCCCACTGACATAGACAGTGTTCGTGGTGATACAGTGTTCCCAGTGATATAGACAGTGTTCGTGGTGATACAGAGAGTGTTCCCAGTGATATAGACAGTATTTCTGGTGATAGAGAGAGTGTTCCCAGTGATATAGACAGTGTTCATGGAGAAACAGAGAGTGTTCCCAGTGATATAGACAGTGTTCGTGGTGATACAGAGAGTGTCCCCAGTGATATAGACAGTACTCTTGGTGATACAGTGTTTCCAGTGATAAAGACAGTGTTCGTGGTGATACAGAGAGTGTTCCCAGTGATATAGACAGTGTTCCTGGTGACACCGAGAGTGTTCCCAGTGATATAGACAGTGTTTGTGGTGACACAGAGAGTGTTCCCAGTGATATAGACTGTGTTTGTGGTGACAAAGAGAGTGTTCCCAGTGATATAGACTGTGTTTGTCGTGACACAGAGAGTGTTCACAGTGATATAGACAGTGTTCCTGGTGATACAGAGAGTGTTCACAGTGATATAGACAGTATTTGTGGTGATACAGAGAGTGTTCCCACTGACATAGACAGTGTTCGTGGTGATACAGTGTTCCCAGTGATATAGACAGTGTTCGTGGTGATACAGAGAGTGTTCCCAGTGATATAGACAGTATTTCTGGTGATAGAGAGAGTGTTCCCAGTGATATAGACAGTGTTCATGGAGAAACAGAGAGTGTTCCCAGTGATATAGACAGTGTTCGTGGTGATACAGAGAGTGTCCCCAGTGATATAGACAGTACTCTTGGTGATACAGTGTTTCCAGTGATAAAGACAGTGTTCGTGGTGATACACAGAGTGTCCCCAGTGATATAGACAATGTTCCGGGTGATACAGAGAGTGTTCCTAGTGCTATAGACAGTGTTCGTGGTGATACAGAGAGTCCCTAGTGGTATAGACAGTGTTTGTGGTGATACAGAGAGTGTTCCCAGTGATATAGACATTGTTCTTGGTGATACAGAGAGTATTCCCAGTGATATAGACAGTGTTTGTGGTGATACAGAGTATCCCCAGTGATATATTATCAGTGTTCGTGGTGATACAGACGGTTCCCAGTGACACAGACTGTGTTCCTGGTGATACAGAGAGTGTTCACAGTGAGATTGACGGTGTTCGTGATGACACAGAGTGTCTCCAGTGGTATAGACAGTGTTTGTGGTGATACAGAGTATCCCCAGTGATATAGACGGTGTTCATAGTGATACAGAGAATGTTCCCAGTGATATAGGCAGTGTTCCTGATGATACAGAGAGCATTCCCAGTGATATAGACAGTGTTCATGGTGATGCAGAGTGTCACCAGTGATATAGACAGTGGTTGTGGTGATACAGAGAATATTCCCAGTGATATAGACAGTGTACATCGTGGTACAGAGTGTTCCCAGTGATATAGACAGTGTTCGTGGTGACACAGTGAGTGCTCCCAGTGATATAGACTGTATTCGTTGTGATACAGTGTTCCCAGTGTTTTAGACAGTATGCATGGTCATACAAAGAGTGTTCCCAGTGATATACACAGTGTACATGGTGATACAGATTGATCCCAATGATATAGACAGGGTTTGTGGTGATACTGAGAGTGTCCCCAGTGATATAGGCAGTGTTCGTGGTGATACAGAGAGTGTTCCTAGTGATATTGATGGTGTTCGTGGTGATACAGAGAGTATCTCCAGTGATATAGACATTGTTTGTGATGAAACAGGGAGTCTCCGCAGTGATATAGACAGTTTTCGTGGTGATACAGAGAGTGTTCCCAGTGATATAGACAGTGTGCATGGTGATACAGAGTTTTCCCAGTGATATAGACAGTGTTCATGGAGACACAGAGAGTGTTCCCAGTGATATCGACAGTCTTCGTGGTGACACCGAGAGTGTTCCCAGTGAAATAGACAGTGTTTGTGGCGATAGCGAGAGTGTTCCCAGTGATGTAGACAGTGTTCGTGGTGATACAGAGAGTGTTCCCAGTGATATAGACAGTGTTTGTGGTGATACAGAGAGTGTTCCCAGTGATATAGACAGTGTTTGTGGTGAGACAGAGAGTGTTCCCAGTGATATAGACAGTGTTCGTGGTGAAACAGAGAGTGTTCCCAGTGATATAGACAGTGTTACTGGTGACACCGAGAGTGTTCCCAGTGATATAGACAGTGTTTGTGGTGACACAGAGAGTGTTCCCAGTGATATAGACTGTGTTTGTGGTGACACAGAGAGTGTTCACAGTGATATAGACAGTGTTCCTGGTGATACAGAGAGTGTTCACAGTGATATAGACAGTGTTTGTGGTGATACAGAGAGTGTTCCCACTGACATAGACAGTGTTCGTAGTGATACAGTGTTCCCAGTGATATAGACAGTGTTCGTGGTGAGACAGAGAGTGTTCCCAGTGATATAGACAGTGTTTCTGGTGATAGAGAGAGTGTTCCCAGTGATATAGACAGTGTTCCTGGTGACACAGAGAGTGTTCCCAGTGATATAGACAGTGTTTGTGGTGATACAGAGAGTGTTCCCAGTGATATAGACAGTGTTTGTGGTGAGACAGAGAGTGTTCCCAGTGATATAGATAGTGTTCGTGGTGAAACAGAGAGTGTTCCCAGTGATATAGACAGTGTTACTGGTGACACCGAGAGTGTTCCCAGTGATATAGACAGTGTTTGTGGTGACACAGAGAGTGTTCCCAGTGATATAGACTGTGTTTGTGGTGACAAAGAGAGTGTTCCCAGTGATATAGACTGTGTTTGTCGTGACACAGAGAGTGTTCACAGTGATATAGACAGTGTTCCTGGTGATACAGAGAGTGTTCACAGTGATATAGACAGTGTTTGTGGTGATACAGAGAGTGTTCCCACTGACATAGACAGTGTTCTTGGTGATACAGTGTTCCCAGTGATATAGACAGTGTTCGTGGTGATACAGAGAGTGTTCCCAGTGATATAGACAGTGTGTCTGGTGATAGAGAGAGTGTTCCCAGTGATATAGACAGTGTTCATGGAGAAACAGAGAGTGTTCCCAGTGATACAGACAGTGTTCGTGGAGAAACAGAGAGTGTTCCCAGTGATATAGACAGTGTTTGTGGTGAGACAGAGAGTGTTCCCAGTGATATAGACAGTATTCGTGGTGATACAGAGAGTATTCCCAGTGACATAGACAGTGTCCCTGGTGATACAGAGAGTGTTCCCAGTGATATAGACAGTGTTTGTGGTGACACAGAGAGTGTTCCCAGTGATATAGACAGTATTTGTGGTGATACAGAGAGTATTCCCAGTGATATAGGCAGTGTTCCTGGTGATACAGAGAGTGTTCCCAGTGATATAGACAGTGTTCGTGGTGATACAGAGCATTTCCAGTGATATAGGCAGTGTTCCTGGAAATACAGAGAGTGTTCCCAGTGATAGAGACAGTGTCCCTGGTAATACAGAGAGTGTTCCCAGTGCTATAGACAGTGTTCTTGGTGATACAGAGAGTGTTCGCAGTGATGTAGTCAGTGTTCGTTGTGATACAGAAGAGTGTTCCCAAAGATATCGACAGTGTTCGTGGTGACACAGAAAGTGTTCCCAGTGATATAGACAGTGTTCCTGGAGATACAGACAATGTTCCCAGTGATATAGACAGTGTTTGTGGTGATACAGAGAGTGTTCCCAGTGATATAGACAGTGTTCGTGGTGTAACAGAGAGTGTTCCCAGTGATATAGACAGTGTTTGTGGTGACACAGAGAGTGTTCCCAGTGATATAGACTGTGTTTGTGGTGACAAAGAGAGTGTTCCCAGTGATATAGACTGTGTTTGTCGTGACACAGAGAGTGTTCACAGTGATATAGACAGTGTTCCTGGTGATACAGAGAGTGTTCACAGTGATATAGACAGTGTTTGTGGTGATACAGAGAGTGTTCCCACTGACATAGACAGTGTTCGTGGTGATACAGTGTTCCCAGTGATATAGACAGTGTTTGTGGTGATACAGAGAGTGTTCCCAGTGATATAGACAGTGTTTCTGGTGATAGAGAGAGTGTTCCCAGTGATATAGACAGTGTTCATGGAGAAACAGAGAGTGTTCCCAGTGATATAGACAGTGTTCATGGTAATACAGAGTGTTCCCAGTGATATAGACAGTGTTCGTCATGACACAGAGAGTGTTCCCAGTGATATAGACAGTGTTCCTGGAGATACAGACAATGTCCCCAGTGATATAGACAGTGTTCGTGGTGATACAGAGAGTGTTCCCAGTGATATAGACAGTGTTCGTGGTGAAACAGAGAGTGTTCCCAGTGATATAGACAGTGTTCCTGGTGACACCGAGAGTGTTCCCAGTGATATAGACAGTGTTTGTGGTGACACAGAGAGTGTTCCCAGTGATATAGACTGTGTTTGTGGTGATACAGAGAGTGTTGCCAGTGATATAGACAGTGTTCCTGGTGACACAGAGAGTGTTCCCAGTGATATAGACAGTGTTTGTAGTGATACAGAGAATGTTCCCATTGATATCGACAGTCTTCGTGGTGACACCGAGAGTGTTCCCAGTGAAATAGACAGTGTTTGTGGCGATAGCGAGAGTGTTCCAAGTGATATAGACAGTGTTCGTGGTGATACAGAGAGTGTACCCAGTGATACAGACAGTGTTCGTGGAGAAACAGAGAGTGTTCCCAGTGATATAGACAGTGTTCATGGTAATACAGAGTGTTCCCAGTGACATAGACAGTGTTCGTCATGACACAGAGAGTGTTCCCAGTGATATAGACAGTGTTCCTGGAGATACAGACAATGTCCCCAGTGATATAGACAGTGTTCGTGGTGATACAGAGAGTGTTCCCAGTGATATAGACAGTGATCGTGGTGAAACAGAGAGTGTTCCCAGTGATATAGACAGTGTTCCTGGTGACACCGAGAGTGATCCCAGTGATATAGACAGTGGTCGTGGTGATACAGAGAGTGTTCCCAGTGATATAGACTGTGTTCGTGGTGATACAGAGAGTGTACCCAGTGATACAGACAGTGTTCGTGGTGATACAGAGAGTATTGCCAGTGATATAGACAGTGTTCCTGGTGACACAGAGAGTGTTCCCAGTGATATAGACAGTGTTCGTAGTGATACAGAGAATGTTCCCATTGATATTGACAGTCTTCGTGGTGACACCGAGAGTGTTCCCAGTGAAATAGACAGTGTTTGTGGCAATAGTGAGAGTGTTCCCAGTGATGTAGACAGTGTTCGTGGTGATACAGAGAGTGTTCCAAGTGATATAGACAGTGTTCGTGGTGATACAGAGAGTGTACCCAGTGATACAGACAGTGTTCATGGTAATACAGAGTGTTCCCAGTGATATAGACAGTGTTCGTCGTGACACAGAGAGTGTTCCCAGTGATATAGACAGTGTTCCTGGAGATACAGACAATGTCCCCAGTGATATAGACAGTGTTCGTGGTGAAACAGAGAGTGTTCCCAGTGATATAGACAGTGTTCCTGGTGACACCGAGAGTGTTCCCAGTGATATAGACAGTGTTTGTGGTGACACAGAGAGTGTTCCCAGTGATATAGACTGTGTTTGTGGTGACAAAGAGAGTGTTCCCAGTGATATAGACAGTGTGCATGGTGATACAGAGTTTTCCCAGTGATATAGACAGTGTTCATGGAGACACGGAGAGTGTTCCCAGTGATATAGACAGTGTTCGTGCTGATACAGAGAGCATTCCCAGTGATGTCGACAGTCTTCGTGGTGACACCGAGAGTGTTTCCAGTGAAATAGACAGTGTTCGTGGCGATAGCGAGAGTGTTCCCAGTGATGTAGACAGTGTTCGTGGTGATACAGAGAGTGTTCCAAGTGATATAGACAGTGTTCGTGGTGATACAGAGAGTGTACCCAGTGATACAGACAGTGTTCGTGGTGATACAGAGAGTGTTCCCAGTGATATAGACAGTGTTTGTGGTGATACACAGAGTGTCACCAGTGATATAGACAGTGTTCCTGGTGATACAGAGAGTGTTGCCAGTTATATGGACAGTGCTTGTGGTGATACAGAGAGTGTTCCCAGTGATATAGACAGTGTTCGTGGTGATACAGAGAGTGTTGCCAGTGATATAGACAGAGTTCCTGGTGACACAGACAGTGTTCCCAGTGATATAGACAGTGTTTGTAGTGATACAGAGAATGTTCCCATTGATATAGACAGTGTTCGTGCTGATACAGGCAGTGTTCCCAGTGATATAGACAATGTTCGTGGTGATACAGAGAGTGTTGCCAATGATTTAGACAGTGTTCGTGGTGATACAGTGTTCCCAGTGATATAGACAGTGTTTGTGGTGATACAGAAGAGTGTTCCCAATGATATCGACAGTGTTCGTGGTGACACAGAGAGTGTTCCCAGTGATATAGACAGTATTCGTTGTGATACAGAAGAGTGTTCCCAAAGATATCGACAGTGTTCGTGGTGACACAGAAAGTGTTCCCAGTGATATAGACAGTGTTCCTGGAGATACAGACAATGTCCCCAGTGATATAGACAGTGTTCGTGGTGATACAGAGAGTGTTCCCAGTGATATAGACAGTGTTCCTGGTGTAACAGAGAGTGTTCCCAGTGATATAGACAGTGTTTGTGGTGACACAGAGAGTGTTCCCAGTGATATAGACTGTGTTTGTGGTGACAAAGAGAGTGTTCCCAGTGATATAGACTGTGTTTGTCGTGACACAGAGAGTGTTCACAGTGATATAGACTGTGTTTGTCGTGACACAGAGAGTGTTCACAGTGATATAGACAGTGTTTGTGGTGATACAGAGAGTGTTCCCACTGACATAGACAGTGTTCGTGGTGATACAGTGTTCCCAGTGATATAGACAGTGTTCGTGGTGATACAGAGAGTGTTCCCAGTGATATAGACAGTGTTTCTGGTGATAGGGAGAGTGTTCCCAGTGATATAGACAGTGTTCATGGAGAAACAGAGAGTGTTCCCAGTGATATAGACAGTGTTCATGGTAATACAGAGTGTTCCCAGTGATATAGACAGTGTTCGTCATGATACAGAGAGTGTTCCCAGTGATATAGACAGTGTTCCTGGAGATACAGACAATGTCCCCAGTGATATAGACAGTGTTCGTGGTGATACAGAGAGTGTTCCCAGTGATATAGACAGTGTTCGTGGTGAAACAGAGAGTGTTCCCAGTGATATAGACAGTGTTCCTGGTGACACCGAGAGTGTTCCCAGTGATATAGACAGTGTTTGTGGTGACACAGAGAGTGTTCCCAGTGATATGGACTGTGTTTGTGGTGATACAGAGAGTGTACCCAGTGATACAGACAGTGCTCGTGGTGATACAGAGAGTGTTGCCAGTGATATAGACAGTGTTCCTGGTGACACAGAGAGTGTTCCCAGTGATATAGACAGTGTTCGTAGTGATACAGAGAATGTTCCCATTGATATCGACAGTCTTCGTGATGACACCGAGAGTGTTCCCAGTGAAATAGACAGTGTTTGTGGCGATAGCGAGAGTGTTCCAAGTGATATAGACAGTGTTCGTGGTGATACAGAGAGTGTACCCAGTGATACAGACAGTGTTCGTGGTGATACACAGAGTGTCACCAGTGATATAGACAGTGTTCCTGGTGATACAGAGAGTGTTGCCAGTTATATGGACAGTGCTTGTGGTGATACAGAGAGTGTTCCCAGTGATATAGACAGTGTTCGTGGTGATACAGAGAGTGTTGCCAGTGATATAGACAGAGTTCCTGGTGACACAGACAGTGTTCCCAGTGATATAGACAGGGTTCGTAGTGATACAGAGAATGTTCCCATTGATATAGACATAGTTCGTGCTGATACAGGCAGTGTTCCCAGTGATATAGACAATGTTCGTGGTGATACAGAGAGTGTTGCCAATGATTTAGACAGTGTTCGTGGTGATACAGTGTTCCCAGTGATATAGACAGTGTTCGTGGTGATACAGAAGAGTGTTCCCAATGATATCGACAGTGTTCGTGGTGACACAGAGAGTGTTCCCAGTGATATAGACAGTATTCGTTGTGATACAGTGATCCCAGTGATTTAGAAAGTGCTTGTGGTGATACAGAGAGTGTTCCCAGTGATATAGACAGTGTTCGTGGTGATACAGAGTATTCCCAGTGATGTAGACAGTGTTCCTGGTGGTACAGAATGTGTTCCCAGTGATGTAGACAGTGGTCGTGGTGATACAGAAAGTGTTCCTAGTGATATAGACAGTGTTCCTGGTGATACAGAGAGTGTCCCCAGTGATATATTATCAGTGTTCGTGGTGATACAGAGCATTCCCAGTGACACAGACTGTGTTCCTGGTGATACAGAGAGTGTTCATAGTGATATTGACGGTGTTTGTGATGACACAGAGTGTCCCCAGTGATATAGACAGTGTTTGTGGTGATACAGAGAGTCTCTGCAGTGATACAGACAGTGTTCGTGGTGATACAGAGAGAGTTCCCAGTGATATAGACAGTGTGCATGGTGATATAGAGAGAGTCACCAGTGATATAGACAGTGTTTGTGGTGATACAGAGAGTGTTCCCTGTGATATAGACAGTGTTCCTGGTGATAATGAGAGTGTTCCCAGTGATATAGACAATGTTCGTGCTGATACGGAGACTGTTCCCAGTGTTATCGACAGTGTTCTTGGTGACACAGAGAGTGCTCCCAATGATATAGACAGTATTCGTTGTGATACAGTGTTCCCAGTGATATACACAGTGTGCGTGGTGATACAGACAGTGTTCCCAGTGATATAGACAGTGTTCCTGGTGATACACAGAGTGTCCTCAGTGATATTAACAGTGTTCACGGTGATACAGTGTCCCCAGTGATATAGACAGGGTTTGTGGTGATAATGAGAGTGTTCCCAGTGATATAGACAGTGTTCGTGGTGATGCAGAGTATCCCCAGTGATATAGACAGTGTTCGTGCTGATACAGAGCACTCCCAGTGACACAGACTGTGTTCCTGGTGATACAGAGCGTGTTCACAGTGATATTGACGGTGTTCGTGATGACACAGAGTGTCCCCAGTGATATAGATAATGTTTGTGGTGATACAGAGAGTCTCCGCAGTGATACAGACAGTGTTCGCGGTGATACAGAAGGTGTCCCCAGTGATATAGACAGTGTTTGTGGTGATACAGAGAGTGTTCCCAGTGATATAGACTGTGTTCGTGGTTTTACAGAGAGTGATCCCAGTGATATAGACAGTGGTCGTGGTGATACAGAAAGTGTTCCCAGTGATATAGACAGTGTTCCTGGTGATACAGAGAGTGTCCCCAGTGATATATTATCAGTGTTCGTGGTGATACAGAGCATTCCCAGTGACACAGACTTTGTTCCTGGTGATACAGAGAGTGTTCACAGTGATATTGACGGTGTTTGTGATTACACAGAGTGTCCCCAGTGATATAGACAGTGTTTGTGGTGATACAGAGAGTCTCTGCAGTGATACAGACAGTGTTCACAGTGATATTGACGGTGTTCGTGATGACACAGAGTGTTTCCAGTGATATAGACAGTGTTCCTGGAGATACAGCCAATGTCCCCAGTGATATAGACAGTGTTCGTGCTGATACAGAGAGTGTTCTCAGTGATATAGACAGTGTTCGTGGTGATACAGAGAGTGATCCCAGTGATATAGACAGTGTTCCTGGTGATACAGAGAATGTCCCCAGTGATATAGATAGTTTTATGGTTATACAGCGAATGTTCCCAGAGATATAGACAGTGTTCGTGGTGATACAGTGTGTCCCCAGAAATATAGACTGTGTTCGTGGTGATACAGAGAGTGTTCCCAGTGATATAGACAGTGTTCATGGTAATACAGAGTGTTCCCAGTGATATAGACAGTGTTCGTCGTGACACAGAGAGTGTTCCCAGTGATATAGACAGTGTTCCTGGAGATACAGACAATGTCCCCAGTGATATAGACAGTGTTCGTGGTGATACAGAGAGTGTTCCCAGTGATATAGACAGTGTTCCTGGTGACACCGAGAGTGTTCCCAGTGATATAGACAGTGTTTGTGGTGACACAGAGAGTGTTCCCAGTGATATAGACTGTGTTTGTGGTGACAAAGAGAGTGTTCCCAGTGATATAGACTGTGTTTGTCGTGACACAGAGAGTGTTCACAGTGATATAGACAGTGTTCCTGGTGATACAGAGAGTGTTCACAGTGATATAGACAGTATTTGTGGTGATACAGAGAGTGTTCCCACTGACATAGACAGTGTTCGTGGTGATACAGTGTTCCCAGTGATATAGACAGTGTTCGTGGTGATACAGAGAGTGTTCCCAGTGATATAGACAGTATTTCTGGTGATAGAGAGAGTGTTCCCAGTGATATAGACAGTGTTCATGGAGAAACAGAGAGTGTTCCCAGTGATATAGACAGTGTTCGTGGTGATACAGAGAGTGTCCCCAGTGATATAGACAGTACTCTTGGTGATACAGTGTTTCCAGTGATAAAGACAGTGTTCGTGGTGATACAGAGAGTGTTCCCAGTGATATAGACAGTGTTCCTGGTGACACCGAGAGTGTTCCCAGTGATATAGACAGTGTTTGTGGTGACACAGAGAGTGTTCCCAGTGATATAGACTGTGTTTGTGGTGACAAAGAGAGTGTTCCCAGTGATATAGACTGTGTTTGTCGTGACACAGAGAGTGTTCACAGTGATATAGACAGTGTTCCTGGTGATACAGAGAGTGTTCACAGTGATATAGACAGTATTTGTGGTGATACAGAGAGTGTTCCCACTGACATAGACAGTGTTCGTGGTGATACAGTGTTCCCAGTGATATAGACAGTGTTCGTGGTGATACAGAGAGTGTTCCCAGTGATATAGACAGTATTTCTGGTGATAGAGAGAGTGTTCCCAGTGATATAGACAGTGTTCATGGAGAAACAGAGAGTGTTCCCAGTGATATAGACAGTGTTCGTGGTGATACAGAGAGTGTCCCCAGTGATATAGACAGTACTCTTGGTGATACAGTGTTTCCAGTGATAAAGACAGTGTTCGTGGTGATACACAGAGTGTCCCCAGTGATATAGACAATGTTCCGGGTGATACAGAGAGTGTTCCTAGTGCTATAGACAGTGTTCGTGGTGATACAGAGAGTCCCTAGTGGTATAGACAGTGTTTGTGGTGATACAGAGAGTGTTCCCAGTGATATAGACATTGTTCTTGGTGATACAGAGAGTATTCCCAGTGATATAGACAGTGTTTGTGGTGATACAGAGTATCCCCAGTGATATATTATCAGTGTTCGTGGTGATACAGACGGTTCCCAGTGACACAGACTGTGTTCCTGGTGATACAGAGAGTGTTCACAGTGAGATTGACGGTGTTCGTGATGACACAGAGTGTCTCCAGTGGTATAGACAGTGTTTGTGGTGATACAGAGTATCCCCAGTGATATAGACGGTGTTCATAGTGATACAGAGAATGTTCCCAGTGATATAGGCAGTGTTCCTGATGATACAGAGAGCATTCCCAGTGATATAGACAGTGTTCATGGTGATGCAGAGTGTCACCAGTGATATAGACAGTGGTTGTGGTGATACAGAGAATATTCCCAGTGATATAGACAGTGTACATCGTGGTACAGAGTGTTCCCAGTGATATAGACAGTGTTCGTGGTGACACAGTGAGTGCTCCCAGTGATATAGACTGTATTCGTTGTGATACAGTGTTCCCAGTGTTTTAGACAGTATGCATGGTCATACAAAGAGTGTTCCCAGTGATATACACAGTGTACATGGTGATACAGATTGATCCCAATGATATAGACAGGGTTTGTGGTGATACTGAGAGTGTCCCCAGTGATATAGGCAGTGTTCGTGGTGATACAGAGAGTGTTCCTAGTGATATTGATGGTGTTCGTGGTGATACAGAGAGTATCTCCAGTGATATAGACATTGTTTGTGATGAAACAGGGAGTCTCCGCAGTGATATAGACAGTTTTCGTGGTGATACAGAGAGTGTTCCCAGTGATATAGACAGTGTGCATGGTGATACAGAGTTTTCCCAGTGATATAGACAGTGTTCATGGAGACACAGAGAGTGTTCCCAGTGATATCGACAGTCTTCGTGGTGACACCGAGAGTGTTCCCAGTGAAATAGACAGTGTTTGTGGCGATAGCGAGAGTGTTCCCAGTGATGTAGACAGTGTTCGTGGTGATACAGAGAGTGTTCCCAGTGATATAGACAGTGTTTGTGGTGATACAGAGAGTGTTCCCAGTGATATAGACAGTGTTTGTGGTGAGACAGAGAGTGTTCCCAGTGATATAGACAGTGTTCGTGGTGAAACAGAGAGTGTTCCCAGTGATATAGACAGTGTTACTGGTGACACCGAGAGTGTTCCCAGTGATATAGACAGTGTTTGTGGTGACACAGAGAGTGTTCCCAGTGATATAGACTGTGTTTGTGGTGACACAGAGAGTGTTCACAGTGATATAGACAGTGTTCCTGGTGATACAGAGAGTGTTCACAGTGATATAGACAGTGTTTGTGGTGATACAGAGAGTGTTCCCACTGACATAGACAGTGTTCGTAGTGATACAGTGTTCCCAGTGATATAGACAGTGTTCGTGGTGAGACAGAGAGTGTTCCCAGTGATATAGACAGTGTTTCTGGTGATAGAGAGAGTGTTCCCAGTGATATAGACAGTGTTCCTGGTGACACAGAGAGTGTTCCCAGTGATATAGACAGTGTTTGTGGTGATACAGAGAGTGTTCCCAGTGATATAGACAGTGTTTGTGGTGAGACAGAGAGTGTTCCCAGTGATATAGACAGTGTTCGTGGTGAAACAGAGAGTGTTCCCAGTGATATAGACAGTGTTACTGGTGACACCGAGAGTGTTCCCAGTGATATAGACAGTGTTTGTGGTGACACAGAGAGTGTTCCCAGTGATATAGACTGTGTTTGTGGTGACAAAGAGAGTGTTCCCAGTGATATAGACTGTGTTTGTCGTGACACAGAGAGTGTTCACAGTGATATAGACAGTGTTCCTGGTGATACAGAGAGTGTTCACAGTGATATAGACAGTGTTTGTGGTGATACAGAGAGTGTTCCCACTGACATAGACAGTGTTCTTGGTGATACAGTGTTCCCAGTGATATAGACAGTGTTCGTGGTGATACAGAGAGTGTTCCCAGTGATATAGACAGTGTGTCTGGTGATAGAGAGAGTGTTCCCAGTGATATAGACAGTGTTCATGGAGAAACAGAGAGTGTTCCCAGTGATACAGACAGTGTTCGTGGAGAAACAGAGAGTGTTCCCAGTGATATAGACAGTGTTTGTGGTGAGACAGAGAGTGTTCCCAGTGATATAGACAGTATTCGTGGTGATACAGAGAGTATTCCCAGTGACATAGACAGTGTCCCTGGTGATACAGAGAGTGTTCCCAGTGATATAGACAGTGTTTGTGGTGACACAGAGAGTGTTCCCAGTGATATAGACAGTATTTGTGGTGATACAGAGAGTATTCCCAGTGATATAGGCAGTGTTCCTGGTGATACAGAGAGTGTTCCCAGTGATATAGACAGTGTTCGTGGTGATACAGAGCATTTCCAGTGATATAGGCAGTGTTCCTGGAAATACAGAGAGTGTTCCCAGTGATAGAGACAGTGTCCCTGGTAATACAGAGAGTGTTCCCAGTGCTATAGACAGTGTTCTTGGTGATACAGAGAGTGTTCGCAGTGATGTAGTCAGTGTTCGTTGTGATACAGAAGAGTGTTCCCAAAGATATCGACAGTGTTCGTGGTGACACAGAAAGTGTTCCCAGTGATATAGACAGTGTTCCTGGAGATACAGACAATGTTCCCAGTGATATAGACAGTGTTTGTGGTGATACAGAGAGTGTTCCCAGTGATATAGACAGTGTTCGTGGTGTAACAGAGAGTGTTCCCAGTGATATAGACAGTGTTTGTGGTGACACAGAGAGTGTTCCCAGTGATATAGACTGTGTTTGTGGTGACAAAGAGAGTGTTCCCAGTGATATAGACTGTGTTTGTCGTGACACAGAGAGTGTTCACAGTGATATAGACAGTGTTCCTGGTGATACAGAGAGTGTTCACAGTGATATAGACAGTGTTTGTGGTGATACAGAGAGTGTTCCCACTGACATAGACAGTGTTCGTGGTGATACAGTGTTCCCAGTGATATAGACAGTGTTTGTGGTGATACAGAGAGTGTTCCCAGTGATATAGACAGTGTTTCTGGTGATAGAGAGAGTGTTCCCAGTGATATAGACAGTGTTCATGGAGAAACAGAGAGTGTTCCCAGTGATATAGACAGTGTTCATGGTAATACAGAGTGTTCCCAGTGATATAGACAGTGTTCGTCATGACACAGAGAGTGTTCCCAGTGATATAGACAGTGTTCCTGGAGATACAGACAATGTCCCCAGTGATATAGACAGTGTTCGTGGTGATACAGAGAGTGTTCCCAGTGATATAGACAGTGTTCGTGGTGAAACAGAGAGTGTTCCCAGTGATATAGACAGTGTTCCTGGTGACACCGAGAGTGTTCCCAGTGATATAGACAGTGTTTGTGGTGACACAGAGAGTGTTCCCAGTGATATAGACTGTGTTTGTGGTGATACAGAGAGTGTTGCCAGTGATATAGACAGTGTTCCTGGTGACACAGAGAGTGTTCCCAGTGATATAGACAGTGTTTGTAGTGATACAGAGAATGTTCCCATTGATATCGACAGTCTTCGTGGTGACACCGAGAGTGTTCCCAGTGAAATAGACAGTGTTTGTGGCGATAGCGAGAGTGTTCCAAGTGATATAGACAGTGTTCGTGGTGATACAGAGAGTGTACCCAGTGATACAGACAGTGTTCGTGGAGAAACAGAGAGTGTTCCCAGTGATATAGACAGTGTTCATGGTAATACAGAGTGTTCCCAGTGACATAGACAGTGTTCGTCATGACACAGAGAGTGTTCCCAGTGATATAGACAGTGTTCCTGGAGATACAGACAATGTCCCCAGTGATATAGACAGTGTTCGTGGTGATACAGAGAGTGTTCCCAGTGATATAGACAGTGATCGTGGTGAAACAGAGAGTGTTCCCAGTGATATAGACAGTGTTCCTGGTGACACCGAGAGTGATCCCAGTGATATAGACAGTGGTCGTGGTGATACAGAGAGTGTTCCCAGTGATATAGACTGTGTTCGTGGTGATACAGAGAGTGTACCCAGTGATACAGACAGTGTTCGTGGTGATACAGAGAGTATTGCCAGTGATATAGACAGTGTTCCTGGTGACACAGAGAGTGTTCCCAGTGATATAGACAGTGTTCGTAGTGATACAGAGAATGTTCCCATTGATATTGACAGTCTTCGTGGTGACACCGAGAGTGTTCCCAGTGAAATAGACAGTGTTTGTGGCAATAGTGAGAGTGTTCCCAGTGATGTAGACAGTGTTCGTGGTGATACAGAGAGTGTTCCAAGTGATATAGACAGTGTTCGTGGTGATACAGAGAGTGTACCCAGTGATACAGACAGTGTTCATGGTAATACAGAGTGTTCCCAGTGATATAGACAGTGTTCGTCGTGACACAGAGAGTGTTCCCAGTGATATAGACAGTGTTCCTGGAGATACAGACAATGTCCCCAGTGATATAGACAGTGTTCGTGGTGAAACAGAGAGTGTTCCCAGTGATATAGACAGTGTTCCTGGTGACACCGAGAGTGTTCCCAGTGATATAGACAGTGTTTGTGGTGACACAGAGAGTGTTCCCAGTGATATAGACTGTGTTTGTGGTGACAAAGAGAGTGTTCCCAGTGATATAGACTGTGTTTGTCGTGACACAGAGAGTGTTCACAGTGATATAGACAGTGTTCCTGGTGATACAGAGAGTGTTCACAGTGATATAGACAGTATTTGTGGTGATACAGAGAGTGTTCCCACTGACATAGACAGTGTTCGTGGTGATATAGTGTTCCCAGTGATATAGACTGTGTTCGTGGTGATACAGAGAGTGTTCCCAGTGATATAGACAGTGTTTCTGGTGATAGAGAGAGTGTTCCCAGTGATATAGACAGTGTTCATGGAGAAACAGAGAGTGTTCCCAGTGATATAGACAGTGTTTGTGGTGATACAGAGAGTGTTCCCAGTGATATAGACTGTGTTCGTGGTGATACAGAGAGTGTACCCAGTGATACAGACAGTGTTCGTGGTGATACAGAGAGTATTGCCAGTGATATAGACAGTGTTCCTGGTGACACAGAGAGTGTTCCCAGTGATATAGACAGTGTTCGTAGTGATACAGAGAGTGTTGCCAATGATTTAGACAGTGTTCGTGGTGATACAGTGTTCCCAGTGATATAGACAGTGTTCGTGGTGATACAGAAGAGTGTTCCCAATGATATCGACAGTGTTCGTGGTGACACAGAGAGTGTTCCCAGTGATATAGACAGTATTCGTTGTGATACAGTGATCCCAGTGATATAGAAAGTGCTTGTGGTGATACAGAGAGTGTTCCCAGTGATATAGACAGTGTTCGTAGTGATACAGAGAATGTTCCCATTGATATAGACAGTGTTCGTGCTGATACAGGCAGTGTTCCCAGTGATATAGACAATGTTCGTGGTGACACAGAGAGTGTTGCCAATGATTTAGACAGTGTTCGTGGTGATACAGTGTTCCCAGTGATATAGACAGTGTTCGTGGTGATACAGAAGAGTGTTCCCAATGATATCGACAGTGTTCGTGGTGACACAGAGAGTGTTCCCAGTGATATAGACAGTATTCGTTGTGATACAGTGATCCCAGTGATATAGAAAGTGCTTGTGGTGATACAGAGAGTGTTCCCAGTGATATAGACAGTGTTCGTGGTGATACAGAGTATTCCCAGTGATGTAGACAGTGTTCCTGGTGGGACAGAATGTGTTCCCAGTGATATAGACAGTGGTCGTGGTGATACAGAAAGTGTTCCTAGTGATATAGACAGTGTTCCTGGTGATACAGAGAGTGTCCCCAGTGATATATTATCAGTGTTCGTGGTGATACAGAGCATTCCCAGTGACACAGACTGTGTTCCTGGTGATACAGAGAGTGTTCACAGTGATATTGACGGTGTTTGTGATGACACAGAGTGTCCCCAGTGATATAGACAGTGTTTGTGGTGATACAGAGAGTCTCTGCAGTGATACAGACAGTGTTCGTGGTGATACAGAGAGAGTTCCCAGTGATATAGACAGTGTGCATGGTGATATAGAGAGAGTCACCAGTGATATAGACAGTGTTTGTGGTGATACAGAGAGTGTTCCCTGTGATATAGACAGTGTTCCTGGTGATAATGAGAGTGTTCCCAGTGATATAGACAGTGTTCGTGCTGATACGGAGACTGTTCCCAGTGTTATCGACAGTGTTCTTGGTGACACAGAGAGTGCTCCCAATGATATAGACAGTATTCGTTGTGATACAGTGTTCCCAGTGATATACACAGTGTGCGTGGTGATACAGACAGTGTTCCCAGTGATATAGACAGTGTTCCTGGTGATACACAGAGTGTCCTCAGTGATATTAACAGTGTTCACGGTGATACAGTGTCCCCAGTGATATAGACAGGGTTTGTGGTGATAATGAGAGTGTTCCCAGTGATATAGACAGTGTTCGTGGTAATGCAGAGTATCCCCAGTGGTATAGACAGTGTTCGTGCTGATACAGAGCACTCCCAGTGACACAGACTGTGTTCCTGGTGATACAGAGCGTGTTCACAGTGATATTGACGGTGTTCGTGATGACACAGAGTGTCCCCAGTGATATAGATAATGTTTGTGGTGATACAGAGAGTCTCCGCAGTGATACAGACAGTGTTCGCGGTGATACAGAGAGTGTCCCCAGTGATATAGACAGTGTTTGTGGTGATACAGAGAGTGTTCCCAGTGATATAGACTGTGTTCGTGGTTTTACAGAGTGATCCCAGTGATATAGACAGTGGTCGTGGTGATACAGAAAGTGTTCCCAGTGATATAGACAGTGTTCCTGGTGATACAGAGAGTGTCCCCAGTGATATATTATCAGTGTTCGTGGTGATACAGAGCATTCCCAGTGACACAGACTTTGTTCCTGGTGATACAGAGAGTGTTCACAGTGATATTGACGGTGTTTGTGATGACACAGAGTGTCCCCAGTGATATAGACAGTGTTTGTGGTGATACAGAGAGTCTCTACAGTGATACAGACAGTGTTCACAGTGATATTGACGGTGTTCGTGATGACACAGAGTGTTTCCAGTGATATAGACAGTGTTCCTGGAGATACAGACAATGTCCCCAGTGATATAGACAGTGTTCGTGCTGATACAGAGAGTGTTCTCAGTGATATAGACAGTGTTCGTGGTGATAGAGAGAGTGATCCCAGTGATATAGACAGTGTTCCTGGTGATACAGAGAATGTCCCCAGTGATATAGATAGTTTTATGGTTATACAGCGAGTGTCCCCAGTGATATAGACAGTGTTCGTGGTGATACAGAGAGTGTTCCCAGAGATATAGACAGTGTTCGTGGTGATACAGTGTGTCCCCAGAAATATTGACTGTGTTCGTGGTGATACAGAGAGTGTTCCCAGTGATATAGACAGTGTTCATGGTAATACAGAGTGTTCCCAGTGATATAGACAGTGTTCGTCGTGACACAGAGAGTGTTCCCAGTGATATAGACAGTGTTCCTGGAGATACAGACAATGTCCCCAGTGATATAGACAGTGTTCGTGGTGAAACAGAGAGTGTTCCCAGTGATATAGACAGTGTTCCTGGTGACACCGAGAGTGTTCCCAGTGATATAGACAGTGTTTGTGGTGACACAGAGAGTGTTCCCAGTGATATAGACTGTGTTTGTGGTGACAAAGAGAGTGTTCCCAGTGATATAGACTGTGTTTGTCGTGACACAGAGAGTGTTCACAGTGATATAGACAGTGTTCCTGGTGATACAGAGAGTGTTCACAGTGATATAGACAGTATTTGTGGTGATACAGAGAGTGTTCCCACTGACATAGACAGTGTTCGTGGTGATACAGTGTTCCCAGTGATATAGACTGTGTTCGTGGTGATACAGAGAGTGTTCCCAGTGATATAGACAGTGTTTCTGGTGATAGAGAGAGTGTTCCCAGTGATATAGACAGTGTTCATGGAGAAACAGAGAGTGTTCCCAGTGATATAGACAGTGTTCGTGGTGATACAGAGAGTGTCCCCAGTGATATAGACAGTACTCTTGGTGATACAGTGTTTCCAGTGATAAAGACAGTGGTCGTGGTGATACACAGAGTGTCCCCAGTGATATAGACAATGTTCCGGGTGATACAGAGAGTGTTCCTAGTGCTATAGACAGTGTTCCTGGTGACACAGGGTGTCCCCAGTGATATAGACAATGTTTGTGGTGATACAGAGAGTGTTGCCAATGATTTAGACAGTGTTCGTGGTGATACAGAGAGTCCCTAGTGGTATCGACAGTGTTTGTGGTGATACAGAGAGTGTTCCCAGTGATATAGACATTGTTCTTGGTGATACAGAGAGTATTCCCAGTGATATAGACAGTGTTTGTGGTGATACAGAGTATCCCCAGTGATAGATTATCAGTGTTCGTGGTGATACAGAGCGTTCCCAGTGACACAGACTGTGTTCCTGGTGATACAGAGAGTGTTCACAGTGATATTGACGGTGTTCGTGATGACACAGAGTGTCTCCAGTGGTATAGACAGTGTTTGTGGTGATACAGAGTATCCCCAGTGATATAGACGGTGTTCGTAGTGATACAGAGAATGTTCCCAGTGATATAGGCAGTGTTCCTGGTGATACAGAGAGCATTCCCAGTGATATAGACAGTGTTCATGGTGATGCAGAGTGTCACCAGTGATATAGACAGTGGTTGTGGTGATACAGAGAATATTCCCAGTGATATAGACAGTGTACATCGTGGTACAGAGTGTTCCCAGTGATATAGACAGTGTTCGTGGTGACACAGTGAGTGCTCCCAGTGATATACACAGTGTACATGGTGATACAGATTGATCGCAATGATATAGACAGGGTTTGTGGTGATACTGAGAGTGTCCCCAGTGATATAGGCAGTGTTTGTGGTGATACAGAGAGTGTTCCTAGCGATATTGCTGGTGTTCGTGGTGATACAGAGAGCATCTCTAGTGATATAGACATTGTTTGTGATGAAACAGGGAGTCTCCGCAGTGATATAGACAGTTTTCGTGGTGATACAGAGAGTGTTCCCAGTGATATAGACAGTGTGCATGGTGATACAGAGTTTTCCCAGTGATATAGACAGTGTTCATGGAGACACAGAGAGTGTTCCCAGTGATATCGACAGTCTTCGTGGTGACACCGAGAGTGTTCCCAGTGAAATAGACAGTGTTTGTGGCGATAGCGAGAGTGTTCCCAGTGATGTAGACAGTGTTCGTGGTGATACAGAGAGTGTTCCAAGTGATATAGACAGTATTCGTGGTGATACAGAGAGTGTACCCAGTGATACAGACAGTGTTCGTGGTGATACAGAGAGTGTTCCCAGTGATATAGACAGTGTCCCTGGTGATACAGAGAGTGTTTGTGGTGAGACAGAGAGTGTTCCCAGTGATATAGACAGTGTTCGTGGTGACACAGAGTGTCCCCAGTGATATAGACAGTGTTTTTGGTGATACAGAGAGTCTTCCCAGTGATACAGACTGTGTTTCTGGTGACACAGAGAGTGTTTACAGTGATATTGACGGTGTTCGTGACGGCGCAGAGTGTCCCCAGTGATATAGACAGTGTTTGTGCTGATACAGAGTATCCCCAGTGATATATTATCAGTGTTCGTGGTGATACAGAGCGTTCCCAGTGACACAGACTGTGTTCCTGGTGATACAGAGAGTGTTCACAGTGATATTGACGGTGTTCGTGATGACACAGAGTATCCCCAGTGATATAGACCGTGTTCGTGCTGATACAGAGCACTCCCAGTGACACAGACTGTGTTCCTGGTGATACAGAGCATGTTCACAGTGATATTGACGGTGTTCCTGGTGATACAGAGAATGTCCCCAGTGATATAGATAATGTTTGTGGTGATACAGAGAGTCTCCGCAGTGATACAGACAGTGTTTGCGGTGATACAGAGAGTGTTCCCAGTGATATAGACAGTGTGCATGGTGATACAGAGAGTGTCACCAGTGATATAGACAGTGTTTGTGGTGATACAGAGAGTGTTCCCAGTGATATAGACTGTGTTCGTGGTTTTACAGAGAGTGATCCCAGTGATATAGACAGTGGTCGTGGTGATACAGAAAGTGTTCCCAGTGATATAGACAGTGTTCGTGGTGATACAGAGAGTGTCCCCAGTGATATACACAGTGTACATGGTGATACAGATTGATCGCAATGATATAGACAGGGTATGTGGTGATACTGAGAGTGTCCCCAGTGATATAGGCAGTGTTTGTGGTGATACAGAGAGTGTTCCTAGCGATATTGCTGGTGTTCGTGGTGATACAGAGAGCATCTCTAGTGATATAGACATTGTTTGTGATGAAACAGGGAGTCTCCGCAGTGATATAGACAGTTTTCGTGGTGATACAGAGAGTGTTCCCAGTGATATAGACAGTGTGCATGGTGATACAGAGTTTTCCCAGTGATATAGACAGTGTTCATGGAGACACAGAGAGTGTTCCCAGTGATATCGACAGTCTTCGTGGTGACACCGAGAGTGTTCCCAGTGAAATAGACAGTGTTTGTGGCGATAGCGAGAGTGTTCCCAGTGATGTAGACAGTGTTCGTGGTGATACAGAGAGTGTTCCAAGTGATATAGACAGTATTCGTGGTGATACAGAGAGTGTACCCAGTGATACAGACAGTGTTCGTGGTGATACAGAGAGTGTTCCCAGTGATATAGACAGTGTCCCTGGTGATACAGAGAGTGTTTGTGGTGAGACAGAGAGTGTTCCCAGTGATATAGACAGTGTTCGTGGTGACACAGAGTGTCCCCAGTGATATAGACAGTGTTTTTGGTGATACAGAGAGTCTTCCCAGTGATACAGACTGTGTTTCTGGTGACACAGAGAGTGTTTACAGTGATATTGACGGTGTTCGTGACGGCGCAGAGTGTCCCCAGTGATATAGACAGTGTTTGTGCTGATACAGAGTATCCCCAGTGATATATTATCAGTGTTCGTGGTGATACAGAGCGTTCCCAGTGACACAGACTGTGTTCCTGGTGATACAGAGAGTGTTCACAGTGATATTGACGGTGTTCGTGATGACACAGAGTATCCCCAGTGATATAGACCGTGTTCGTGCTGATACAGAGCACTCCCAGTGACACAGACTGTGTTCCTGGTGATACAGAGCATGTTCACAGTGATATTGACGGTGTTCCTGGTGATACAGAGAATGTCCCCAGTGATATAGATAATGTTTGTGGTGATACAGAGAGTCTCCGCAGTGATACAGACAGTGTTTGCGGTGATACAGAGAGTGTTCCCAGTGATATAGACAGTGTGCATGGTGATACAGAGAGTGTCACCAGTGATATAGACAGTGTTTGTGGTGATACAGAGAGTGTTCCCAGTGATATATTATCAGTGTTCGTGGTGATACAGAGCATTCCCAGTGACACAGACTTTGTTCCTGGTGATACAGAGAGTGTTCACAGTGATATTGACGGTGTTTGTGATGACACAGAGTGTCCCCAGTGATATAGACAGTGTTTGTGGTGATACAGAGAGTCTCTGCAGTGATACAGACAGTGTTCACAGTGATATTGATGGTGTTCGTGATGACACAGAGTGTTTCCAGTGATATAGACAGTGTTCCTGGAGATACAGACAATGTCCCCAGTGATATAGACAGTGTTCGTGCTGATACAGAGAGTGTTCTCAGTGATATAGACAGTGTTCGTGGTGATACAGAGAGTGATCCCAGTGATATAGACAGTGTTCCTGGTGATACAGAGAATGTCCCCAGTGATATAGATAGTTTTATGGTAATACAGCGAGTGTCCCCAGTGATATAGACAGTGTTCGTGGTGATACAGAGAGTGTTCCCAGAGATATAGACAGTGTTCGTGGTGATACAGTGTGTCCCCAGAAATATAGACTGTGTTCGTGGTGATACAGAGAGTGTTCCCAGTGATATAGACAGTGTTCATGGTAATACAGAGTGTTCCCAGTGATATAGACAGTGTTCGTCGTGACACAGAGAGTGTTCCCAGAGATATAGACAGTGTTCCTGGAGATACAGACAATGTCCCCAGTGATATAGACAGTGTTCGTGGTGATACAGAGAGTGTTCCCAGTGATATAGACAGTGTTCGTGGTGAAACAGAGAGTGTTCCCAGTGATATAGACAGTGTTCCTGGTGACACCGAGAGTGTTCCCAGTGATATAGACAGTGTTTGTGGTGACACAGAGAGTGTTCCCAGTGATATAGACTGTGTTTGTGGTGACAAAGAGAGTGTTCCCAGTGATATAGACTGTGTTTGTCGTGACACAGAGACTGTTCACAGTGATATAGACAGTGTTCCTGGTGATACAGAGAGTGTTCACAGTGATATAGACAGTGTTTGTGGTGATACAGAGAGTGTTCCCACTGACATAGACAGTGTTCGTGGTGATACAGTGTTCCCAGTGATATAGACAGTGTTCGTGGTGATACAGAGAGTGTTCCCAGTGATATAGACAGTGTTTCTGGTGATAGAGAGAGTGTTCCCAGTGATATAGACAGTGTTCATGGAGAAACAGAAAGTGTTCCCAGTGATATAGACAGTGTTCGTGGTGATACAGAGAGTGTCCCCAGTGATATAGACAGTACTCTTGGTGATACAGTGTTTCCAGTGATAAAGACAGTGTTCGTGGTGATACACAGAGTGTCCCCAGTGATATAGACAATGTTCCGGGTGATACAGAGAGTGTTCCTAGTGCTATAGACAGTGTTCCTGGTGACACAGGGTGTCCCCAGTGATATAGACAATGTTTGTGGTGATACAGAGAGTGTTGCCAATGATTTAGACAGTGTTCGTGGTGATACAGAGAGTCCCTAGTGGTATAGACAGTGTTTGTGGTGATACAGAGAGTCTTCCCAGTGATATAGACATTGTTCTTGGTGATACAGAGAGTATTCCCAGTGATATAGACAGTGTTTGTGGTGATACAGAGTATCCCCAGTGATATATTATCAGTGTTCGTGGTGATACAGAGCGTTCCCAGTGACACAGACTGTGTTTCTGGTGATACAGAGAGTGTTCACAGTGATATTGACGGTGTTCGTGATGATACAGAGTGTCTCCAGTGGTATAGACAGTGTTTGTGGTGATACAGAGTATCCCCAGTGATATAGACAGTGTTCGTAGTGATACAGAGAATGTTCCCAGTGATATAGACAGTGTTCATGGTGATGCAGAGTGTCACCAGTGATATAGACAGTGGTTGTGGTGATACAGAGAATATTCCCAGTGATATAGACAGTGTACATCGTGGTACAGAGTGTTCCCAGTGATATAGACAGTGTTCGTGGTGACACAGTGAGTGCTCCCAGTGATACAAAGATTGTTCGTGGTGATACAGAGAGTATTCCCAGTGATATAGGCAGTGTCCCTGGTGAGACGGAGAGTGTTCGTGGTGATACAGAGAGTGTTCCCAGTGATATAGACAGTGTTTGTGGTGAGACAGAGAGTGTTCCCAGTGATATAGACAGTATTCGTGGTGATACAGAGAGTATTCCCAGTGACATAGACAGTGTCCCTGGTGATACAGAGAGTGTTCCCAGTGATATAGACAGTGTTTGTGGTGACACAGAGAGTGTTCCCAGTGATATAGACAGTATTTGTGGTGATACAGAGAGTATTCCCAGTGATATAGGCAGTGTTCCTGGTGATACAGAGAGTGTTCCCAGTGATATAGACAGTGTTCGTGGTGATACAGAGCATTTCCAGTGATATAGGCAGTGTTCCTGGAAATACAGAGCGTGTTCCCAGTGATAGAGACAGTGTCCCTGGTGATACAGAGAGTGTTCCCAGTGCTATAGACAGTGTTCTTGGTGATACAGAGAGTGTTCGCAGTGATGTAGTCAGTGTTCGTTGTGATACAGAAGAGTGTTCCCAAAGATATCGACAGTGTTCGTGGTGACACAGAAAGTGTTCCCAGTGATATAGACAGTGTTCCTGGAGATACAGACAATGTCCCCAGTGATATAGACAGTGTTTGTGGTGATACAGAGAGTGTTCCCAGTGATATAGACAGTGTTCGTGGTGTAACAGAGAGTGTTCCCAGTGATATAGACAGTGTTTGTGGTGACACAGAGAGTGTTCCCAGTGATATAGACTGTGTTTGTGGTGACAAAGAGAGTGTTCCCAGTGATATAGACTGTGTTTGTCGTGACACAGAGAGTGTTCACAGTGATATAGACAGTGTTCCTGGTGATACAGAGAGTGTTCACAGTGATATAGACAGTGTTTGTGGTGATACAGAGAGTGTTCCCACTGACATAGACAGTGTTCGTGGTGATACAGTGTTCCCAGTGATATAGACAATGTTCGTGGTGATACAGAGAGTGTTCCCAGTGATATAGACAGTGTTTCTGGTGATAGAGAGAGTGTTCCCAGTGATATAGACAGTGTTTCTGGTGATAGAGAGAGTGTTCCCAGTGATATAGACAGTGTTCATGGAGAAACAGAGAGTGTTCCCTGTGATATAGACAGTGTTCATGGTAATACACAGTGTTCCCAGTGACATAGACAGTGTTCGTCATGATACAGAGAGTGTCCCCAGTGATATATTATCAGTGTTCGTGGTGATACAGAGCATTCCCAGTGACACAGACTTTGTTCCTGGTGATACAGAGAGTGTTCACAGTGATATTGACGGTGTTTGTGATGACACAGAGTGTCCCCAGTGATATAGACAGTGTTTGTGGTGATACAGAGAGTCTCTGCAGTGATACAGACAGTGTTCACAGTGATATTGATGGTGTTCGTGATGACACAGAGTGTTTCCAGTGATATAGACAGTGTTCCTGGAGATACAGACAATGTCCCCAGTGATATAGACAGTGTTCGTGCTGATACAGAGAGTGTTCTCAGTGATATAGACAGTGTTCGTGGTGATACAGAGAGTGATCCCAGTGATATAGACAGTGTTCCTGGTGATACAGAGAATGTCCCCAGTGATATAGATAGTTTTATGGTAATACAGCGAGTGTCCCCAGTGATATAGACAGTGTTCGTGGTGATACAGAGAGTGTTCCCAGAGATATAGACAGTGTTCGTGGTGATACAGTGTGTCCCCAGAAATATAGACTGTGTTCGTGGTGATACAGAGAGTGTTCCCAGTGATATAGACAGTGTTCATGGTAATACAGAGTGTTCCCAGTGATATAGACAGTGTTCGTCGTGACACAGAGAGTGTTCCCAGAGATATAGACAGTGTTCCTGGAGATACAGACAATGTCCCCAGTGATATAGACAGTGTTCGTGGTGATACAGAGAGTGTTCCCAGTGATATAGACAGTGTTCGTGGTGAAACAGAGAGTGTTCCCAGTGATATAGACAGTGTTCCTGGTGACACCGAGAGTGTTCCCAGTGATATAGACAGTGTTTGTGGTGACACAGAGAGTGTTCCCAGTGATATAGACTGTGTTTGTGGTGACAAAGAGAGTGTTCCCAGTGATATAGACTGTGTTTGTCGTGACACAGAGACTGTTCACAGTGATATAGACAGTGTTCCTGGTGATACAGAGAGTGTTCACAGTGATATAGACAGTGTTTGTGGTGATACAGAGAGTGTTCCCACTGACATAGACAGTGTTCGTGGTGATACAGTGTTCCCAGTGATATAGACAGTGTTCGTGGTGATACAGAGAGTGTTCCCAGTGATATAGACAGTGTTTCTGGTGATAGAGAGAGTGTTCCCAGTGATATAGACAGTGTTCATGGAGAAACAGAAAGTGTTCCCAGTGATATAGACAGTGTTCGTGGTGATACAGAGAGTGTCCCCAGTGATATAGACAGTACTCTTGGTGATACAGTGTTTCCAGTGATAAAGACAGTGTTCGTGGTGATACACAGAGTGTCCCCAGTGATATAGACAATGTTCCGGGTGATACAGAGAGTGTTCCTAGTGCTATAGACAGTGTTCCTGGTGACACAGGGTGTCCCCAGTGATATAGACAATGTTTGTGGTGATACAGAGAGTGTTGCCAATGATTTAGACAGTGTTCGTGGTGATACAGAGAGTCCCTAGTGGTATAGACAGTGTTTGTGGTGATACAGAGAGTCTTCCCAGTGATATAGACATTGTTCTTGGTGATACAGAGAGTATTCCCAGTGATATAGACAGTGTTTGTGGTGATACAGAGTATCCCCAGTGATATATTATCAGTGTTCGTGGTGATACAGAGCGTTCCCAGTGACACAGACTGTGTTTCTGGTGATACAGAGAGTGTTCACAGTGATATTGACGGTGTTCGTGATGATACAGAGTGTCTCCAGTGGTATAGACAGTGTTTGTGGTGATACAGAGTATCCCCAGTGATATAGACAGTGTTCGTAGTGATACAGAGAATGTTCCCAGTGATATAGACAGTGTTCATGGTGATGCAGAGTGTCACCAGTGATATAGACAGTGGTTGTGGTGATACAGAGAATATTCCCAGTGATATAGACAGTGTACATCGTGGTACAGAGTGTTCCCAGTGGTATAGACAGTGTTCGTGGTGACACAGTGAGTGCTCCCAGTGATACAAAGATTGTTCGTGGTGATACAGAGAGTATTCCCAGTGATATAGGCAGTGTCCCTGGTGAGACGGAGAGTGTTCGTGGTGATACAGAGAGTGTTCCCAGTGATATAGACAGTATTTGTGGTGATACAAAGAGTGTTCCCAGTGATATAGACAGTGTTTGTGGTGAGACAGAGAGTGTTCCCAGTGATATAGACAGTATTCGTGGTGATACAGAGAGTATTCCCAGTGACATAGACAGTGTCCCTGGTGATACAGAGAGTGTTCCCAGTGATATAGACAGTGTTTGTGGTGACACAGAGAGTGTTCCCAGTGATATAGACAGTATTTGTGGTGATACAGAGAGTATTCCCAGTGATATAGGCAGTGTTCCTGGTGATACAGAGAGTGTTCCCAGTGATATAGACAGTGTTCGTGGTGATACAGAGCATTTCCAGTGATATAGGCAGTGTTCCTGGAAATACAGAGAGTGTTCCCAGTGATAGAGACAGTGTCCCTGGTGATACAGAGAGTGTTCCCAGTGCTATAGACAGTGTTCTTGGTGATACAGAGAGTGTTCGCAGTGATGTAGTCAGTGTTCGTTGTGATACAGAAGAGTGTTCCCAAAGATATCGACAGTGTTCGTGGTGACACAGAAAGTGTTCCCAGTGATATAGACAGTGTTCCTGGAGATACAGACAATGTCCCCAGTGATATAGACAGTGTTTGTGGTGATACAGAGAGTGTTCCCAGTGATATAGACAGTGTTCGTGGTATAACAGAGAGTGTTCCCAGTGATATAGACAGTGTTTGTGGTGACACAGAGAGTGTTCCCAGTGATATAGACTGTGTTTGTGGTGACAAAGAGAGTGTTCCCAGTGATATAGACTGTGTTTGTCGTGACACAGAGAGTGTTCACAGTGATATAGACAGTGTTCCTGGTGATACAGAGAGTGTTCACAGTGATATAGACAGTGTTCATGGTAATACAGAGTGTTCCCAATGACATAGACAGTGTTCGTCATGACACAGAGAGTGTTCCCAGTGATATAGACAGTGTTCCTGGAGATACAGACAATGTCCCCAGTGATATAGACAGTGTTCGTGGTGATACAGAGAGTGTTCCCAGTGATATAGACAGTGTTCGTGGTGAAACAGAGAGTGTTCCCAGTGATACAGACAGTGTTCCTGGTGACACCGAGAGTGATCCCAGTGATATAGACAGTGGTCGTGGTGATACAGAAAGTGTTCCCAGTGATATAGACTGTGTTCGTGGTGATACAGAGAGTGTACCCAGTGATACAGACAGTGTTCGTGGTGATACAGAGAGTGTTGCCAGTGATATAGACAGTGTTCCTGGTGACACAGAGAGTGTTCCCAGTGATATAGACAGTGTTCGTAGTGATACAGAGAATGTTCCGATTGATATTGACAGTCTTCGTGTTGACACCGAGAGAGTTCCCAGTGAAATAGACAGTGTTTGTGGCGATAGCGAGAGTGTTCCCAGTGATGTAGACAGTGTTCGTGGTGATACAGAGAGTGTTCCAAGTGATATAGACAGTGTTCGTGGTGATACAGAGAGTGTACCCAGTGATACAGACAGTGTTCGTGGTGATACACAGAGTGTCACCAGTGATATAGACAGTGTTCCTGGTGATACAGAGAGTGTTGCCAGTTATATGGACAGTGCTTGTGGTGATACAGAGAGTGTTCCCAGTGATATAGACAGTGTTCGTGGTGATACAGAGAGTGTTGCCAGTGATATAGACAGAGTTCCTGGTGACACAGACAGTGTTCCCAGTGATATAGACAGTGTTCGTAGTGATACAGAGAATGTTCCCATTGATATAGACAGTGTTCGTGCTGATACAGGCAGTGTTCCCAGTGATATAGACAATGTTCGTGGTGATACAGAGAGTGTTGCCAATGATTTAGACAGTGTTCATGGTGATACAGTGTTCCCAGTGATATAGACAGTGTTTGTGGTGATACAGAAGAGTGTTCCCAATGATATCGACAGTGTTCGTGGTCACACAGAGAGTGTTCCCAGTGATATAGACAGTATTCGTTGTGATACAGAAGAGTGTTCCCAAAGATATCGACAGTGTTCGTGGTGACACAGAAAGTGTTCCCAGTGATATAGACAGTGTTCCTGGAGATACAGACAATGTCCCCAGTGATATAGACAGTGTTCGTTGTGATACGGAGAGTGTCCCCAGTGATATAGACAGTGTTTGTGCTGATACAGAGTATCCCCAGTGATATATTATCAGTGTTCGTGGTGATACAGAGCGTTCCCAGTGACACAGACTGTGTTCCTGGTGATACAGAGAGTGTTCACAGTGATATTGACGGTGTTCGTGATGACACAGAGTATCCCCAGTGATATAGACCGTGTTCGTGCTGATACAGAGCACTCCCAGTGACACAGACTGTGTTCCTGGTGATACAGAGCATGTTCACAGTGATATTGACGGTGTTCCTGGTGATACAGAGAATGTCCCCAGTGATATAGATAATGTTTGTGGTGATACAGAGAGTCTCCGCAGTGATACAGACAGTGTTTGCGGTGATACAGAGAGTGTTCCCAGTGATATAGACAGTGTGCATGGTGATACAGAGAGTGTCACCAGTGATATAGACAGTGTTTGTGGTGATACAGAGAGTGTTCCCAGTGATATAGACTGTGTTCGTGGTTTTACAGAGAGTGATCCCAGTGATATAGACAGTGGTCGTGGTGATACAGAGAGTGTTGCCAGTGATATAGACAGTGTTCGTTGTGATACAGAGAGTGTTCCCAGTGATATAGACAGTGTTCGTAGTGATACAGAGAATGTTCCCATTGATATAGACAGTGTTCGTGCTGATACAGGCAGTGTTCCCAGTGATATAGACAATGTTCGTGGTGATACAGAGAGTGTTGCCAATGATTTAGACAGTGTTCATGGTGATACAGTGTTCCCAGTGATATAGACAGTGTTTGTGGTGATACAGAAGAGTGTTCCCAATGATATCGACAGTGTTCGTGGTGACACAGAGAGTGTTCCCAGTGATATAGACAGTATTCGTTGTGATACAGAAGAGTGTTCCCAAAGATATCGACAGTGTTCGTGGTGACACAGAAAGTGTTCCCAGTGATATAGACAGTGTTCCTGGAGATACAGACAATGTCCCCAGTGATATAGACAGTGTTCGTTGTGATACAGAGAGTGTCCCCAGTGATATAGACAGTGTTTGTGCTGATACAGAGTATCCCCAGTGATATATTATCAGTGTTCGTGGTGATACAGAGCGTTCCCAGTGACACAGACTGTGTTCCTGGTGATACAGAGAGTGTTCACAGTGATATTGACGGTGTTCGTGATGACACAGAGTATCCCCAGTGATATAGACCGTGTTCGTGCTGATACAGAGCACTCCCAGTGACACAGACTGTGTTCCTGGTGATACAGAGCATGTTCACAGTGATATTGACGGTGTTCCTGGTGATACAGAGAATGTCCCCAGTGATATAGATAATGTTTGTGGTGATACAGAGAGTCTCCGCAGTGATACAGACAGTGTTTGCGGTGATACAGAGAGTGTCACCAGTGATATAGACAGTGTTTGTGGTGATACAGAGAGTGTTCCCAGTGATATAGACTGTGTTCGTGGTTTTACAGAGAGTGATCCCAGTGATATAGACAGTGGTCGTGGTGATACAGAAAGTGTTCCCAGTGATATAGACAGTGTTCCTGGTGATACAGAGAGTGTCCCCAGTGATATATTATCAGTGTTCGTGGTGATACAGAGCATTCCCAGTGACACAGACTTTGTTCCTGGTGATACAGAGAGTGTTCACAGTGATATTGACGGTGTTTGTGATGACACAGAGTGTCCCCAGTGATATAGACAGTGTTCGTGGTGATACAGAGAGTGTTCCCAGTGATATAGACAGTGTTTCTGGTGATAGAGAGAGTGTTCCCAGTGATATAGACAGTGTTTCTGGTGATAGAGAGAGTGTTCCCAGTGATATAGACAGTGTTCATGGAGAAACAGAGAGTGTTCCCTGTGATATAGACAGTGTTCATGGTAATACAGAGTGTTCCCAGTGACATAGACAGTGTTCGTCATGACACAGAGAGTGTTCCCAGTGATATAGACAGTGTTCCTGGAGATACAGACAACGTCCCCAGTGATATAGACAGTGTTCGTGGTGATACAGAGAGTGTTCCCAGTGATATAGACAGTGTTCGTGGTGAAACAGAGAGTGTTCCCAGTGATATAGACAGTGTTCCTGGTGACACCGAGAGTGATCCCAGTGATATAGACAGTGGTCGTGGTGATACAGAAAGTGTTCCCAGTGATATAGACTGTGTTCGTGGTGATACAGAGAGTGTACCCAGTGATACAGACAGTGTTCGTGGTGATACAGAGAGTGTTGCCAGTGATATAGACAGTGTTCCTGGTGACACAGAGAGTGTTCCCAGTGATATAGACAGTGTTCGTAGTGATACAGAGAATGTTCCGATTGATATTGACAGTCTTCGTGGTGACACCGAGAGAGTTCCCAGTGAAATAGACAGTGTTTGTGGCGATAGCGAGAGTGTTCCCAGTGATGTAGACAGTGTTCGTGGTGATACAGAGAGTGTTCCAAGTGATATAGACAGTGTTCGTGGTGATACAGAGAGTGTACCCAGTGATACAGACAGTGTTCGTGGTGATACACAGAGTGTCACCAGTGATATAGACAGTGTTCCTGGTGATACAGAGAGTGTTGCCAGTTATATGGACAGTGCTTGTGGTGATACAGAGAGTGTTCCCAGTGATATAGACAGTGTTCGTGGTGATACAGAGAGTGTTGCCAGTGATATAGACAGAGTTCCTGGTGACACAGACAGTGTTCCCAGTGATATAGACAGTGTTCGTAGTGATACAGAGAATGTTCCCATTGATATAGACAGTGTTCGTGCTGATACAGGCAGTGTTCCCAGTGATATAGACAATGTTCGTGGTGATACAGAGAGTGTTGCCAATGATTTAGACAGTGTTCATGGTGATACAGTGTTCCCAGTGATATAGACAGTGTTTGTGGTGATACAGAAGAGTGTTCCCAATGATATCGACAGTGTTCGTGGTCACACAGAGAGTGTTCCCAGTGATATAGACAGTATTCGTTGTGATACAGAAGAGTGTTCCCAAAGATATCGACAGTGTTTGTGGTGACACAGAAAGTGTTCCCAGTGATATAGACAGTGTTCCTGGAGATACAGACAATGTCCCCAGTGATATAGACAGTGTTCGTTGTGATACAGAGAGTGTCCCCAGTGATATAGACAGTGTTTGTGCTGATACAGAGTATCCCCAGTGATATATTATCAGTGTTCGTGGTGATACAGAGCGTTCCCAGTGACACAGACTGTGTTCCTGGTGATACAGAGAGTGTTCACAGTGATATTGACGGTGTTCGTGATGACACAGAGTATCCCCAGTGATATAGACCGTGTTCGTGCTGATACAGAGCACTCCCAGTGACACAGACTGTGTTCCTGGTGATACAGAGCATGTTCACAGTGATATTGACGGTGTTCCTGATGATACAGAGAATGTCCCCAGTGATATAGATAATGTTTGTGGTGATACAGAGAGTCTCCGCAGTGATACAGACAGTGTTTGCGGTGATACAGAGAGTGTTCCCAGTGATATAGACAGTGTGCATGGTGATACAGAGAGTGTCACCAGTGATATAGACAGTGTTTGTGGTGATACAGAGAGTGTTCCCAGTGATATAGACTGTGTTCGTGGTTTTACAGAGAGTGATCCCAGTGATATAGACAGTGGTCGTGGTGATACAGAGAGTGTTGCCAGTGATATAGACAGTGTTCGTTGTGATACAGAGAGTGTTCCCAGTGATATAGACAGTGTTCGTAGTGATACAGAGAATGTTCCCATTGATATAGACAGTGTTCGTGCTGATACAGGCAGTGTTCCCAGTGATATAGACAATGTTCGTGGTGATACAGAGAGTGTTGCCAATGATTTAGACAGTGTTCATGGTGATACAGTGTTCCCAGTGATATAGACAGTGTTTGTGGTGATACAGAAGAGTGTTCCCAATGATATCGACAGTGTTCGTGGTGACACAGAGAGTGTTCCCAGTGATATAGACAGTATTCGTTGTGATACAGAAGAGTGTTCCCAAAGATATCGACAGTGTTCGTGGTGACACAGAAAGTGTTCCCAGTGATATAGACAGTGTTCCTGGAGATACAGACAATGTCCCCAGTGATATAGACAGTGTTCGTTGTGATACAGAGAGTGTCCCCAGTGATATAGACAGTGTTTGTGCTGATACAGAGTATCCCCAGTGATATATTATCAGTGTTCGTGGTGATACAGAGCGTTCCCAGTGACACAGACTGTGTTCCTGGTGATACAGAGAGTGTTCACAGTGATATTGACGGTGTTCGTGATGACACAGAGTATCCCCAGTGATATAGACCGTGTTCGTGCTGATACAGAGCACTCCCAGTGACACAGACTGTGTTCCTGGTGATACAGAGCATGTTCACAGTGATATTGACGGTGTTCCTGGTGATACAGAGAATGTCCCCAGTGATATAGATAATGTTTGTGGTGATACAGAGAGTCTCCGCAGTGATACAGACAGTGTTTGCGGTGATACAGAGAGTGTTCCCAGTGATATAGACAGTGTGCATGGTGATACAGAGAGTGTCACCAGTGATATAGACAGTGTTTGTGGTGATACAGAGAGTGTTCCCAGTGATATAGACTGTGTTCGTGGTTTTACAGAGAGTGATCCCAGTGATATAGACAGTGGTCGTGGTGATACAGAGAGTGTTGCCAGTGATATAGACAGTGTTCGTTGTGATACAGAGAGTGTTCCCAGTGATATAGACAGTGTTCGTAGTGATACAGAGAATGTTCCCATTGATATAGACAGTGTTCGTGCTGATACAGGCAGTGTTCCCAGTGATATAGGCAATGTTCGTGGTGACACAGAGAGTGTTGCCAATGATTTAGACAGTGTTCGTGGTGATACAGTGTTCCCAGTGATATAGACAGTGTTCGTGGTGATACAGAAGAGTGTTCCCAATGATATCGACAGTGTTCGTGGTGACACAGAGAGTGTTCCCAGTGATATAGACAGTATTCGTTGTGATACAGTGATCCCAGTGATATAGAAAGTGCTTGTGGTGATACAGAGAGTGTTCCCAGTGATATAGACAGTGTTCGTGGTGATACAGAGTATTCCCAGTGATGTAGACAGTGTTCCTGGTGGGACAGAATGTGTTCCCAGTTATATAGACAGTGGTCGTGGTGATACAGAGAGTGTCCCCAGTGATATATTATCAGTGTTCGTGGTGATACAGAGCATTCCCAGTGACACAGACTTTGTTCCTGGTGATACAGAGAGTGTTCACAGTGATATTGACGGTGTTTGTGATGACACAGAGTGTCCCCAGTGATATAGACAGTGTTCGTGGTGATACAGAGAGTGTTCCCAGTGATATAGACAGTGTTTCTGGTGATAGAGAGAGTGTTCCCAGTGATATAGACAGTGTTTCTGGTGATAGAGAGAGTGTTCCCAGTGATATAGACAGTGTTCATGGAGAAACAGAGAGTGTTCCCTGTGATATAGACAGTGTTCATGGTAATACAGAGTGTTCCCAGTGACATAGACAGTGTTCGTCATGACACAGAGAGTGTTCCCAGTGATATAGACAGTGTTCCTGGAGATACAGACAACGTCCCCAGTGATATAGACAGTGTTCGTGGTGATACAGAGAGTGTTCCCAGTGATATAGACAGTGTTCGTGGTGAAACAGAGAGTGTTCCCAGTGATATAGACAGTGTTCCTGGTGACACCGAGAGTGATCCCAGTGATATAGACAGTGGTCGTGGTGATACAGAAAGTGTTCCCAGTGATATAGACTGTGTTCGTGGTGATACAGAGAGTGTACCCAGTGATACAGACAGTGTTCGTGGTGATACAGAGAGTGTTGCCAGTGATATAGACAGTGTTCCTGGTGACACAGAGAGTGTTCCCAGTGATATAGACAGTGTTCGTAGTGATACAGAGAATGTTCCGATTGATATTGACAGTCTTCGTGGTGACACCGAGAGAGTTCCCAGTGAAATAGACAGTGTTTGTGGCGATAGCGAGAGTGTTCCCAGTGATGTAGACAGTGTTCGTGGTGATACAGAGAGTGTTCCAAGTGATATAGACAGTGTTCGTGGTGATACAGAGAGTGTACCCAGTGATACAGACAGTGTTCGTGGTGATACACAGAGTGTCACCAGTGATATAGACAGTGTTCCTGGTGATACAGAGAGTGTTGCCAGTTATATGGACAGTGCTTGTGGTGATACAGAGAGTGTTCCCAGTGATATAGACAGTGTTCGTGGTGATACAGAGAGTGTTGCCAGTGATATAGACAGAGTTCCTGGTGACACAGACAGTGTTCCCAGTGATATAGACAGTGTTCGTAGTGATACAGAGAATGTTCCCATTGATATAGACAGTGTTCGTGCTGATACAGGCAGTGTTCCCAGTGATATAGACAATGTTCGTAGTGATACAGAGAGTGTTGCCAATGATTTAGACAGTGTTCATGGTGATACAGTGTTCCCAGTGATATAGACAGTGTTTGTGGTGATACAGAAGAGTGTTCCCAATGATATCGACAGTGTTCGTGGTCACACAGAGAGTGTTCCCAGTGATATAGACAGTATTCGTTGTGATACAGAAGAGTGTTCCCAAAGATATCGACAGTGTTTGTGGTGACACAGAAAGTGTTCCCAGTGATATAGACAGTGTTCCTGGAGATACAGACAATGTCCCCAGTGATATAGACAGTGTTCGTTGTGATACAGAGAGTGTCCCCAGTGATATAGACAGTGTTTGTGCTGATACAGAGTATCCCCAGTGATATATTATCAGTGTTCGTGGTGATACAGAGCGTTCCCAGTGACACAGACTGTGTTCCTGGTGATACAGAGAGTGTTCACAGTGATATTGACGGTGTTCGTGATGACACAGAGTATCCCCAGTGATATAGACCGTGTTCGTGCTGATACAGAGCACTCCCAGTGACACAGACTGTGTTCCTGGTGATACAGAGCATGTTCACAGTGATATTGACGGTGTTCCTGATGATACAGAGAATGTCCCCAGTGATATAGATAATGTTTGTGGTGATACAGAGAGTCTCCGCAGTGATACAGACAGTGTTTGCGGTGATACAGAGAGTGTTCCCAGTGATATAGACAGTGTGCATGGTGATACAGAGAGTGTCACCAGTGATATAGACAGTGTTTGTGGTGATACAGAGAGTGTTCCCAGTGATATAGACTGTGTTCGTGGTTTTACAGAGAGTGATCCCAGTGATATAGACAGTGGTCGTGGTGATACAGAGAGTGTTGCCAGTGATATAGACAGTGTTCGTTGTGATACAGAGAGTGTTCCCAGTGATATAGACAGTGTTCGTAGTGATACAGAGAATGTTCCCATTGATATAGACAGTGTTCGTGCTGATACAGGCAGTGTTCCCAGTGATATAGACAATGTTCGTGGTGATACAGAGAGTGTTGCCAATGATTTAGACAGTGTTCATGGTGATACAGTGTTCCCAGTGATATAGACAGTGTTTGTGGTGATACAGAAGAGTGTTCCCAATGATATCGACAGTGTTCGTGGTGACACAGAGAGTGTTCCCAGTGATATAGACAGTATTCGTTGTGATACAGAAGAGTGTTCCCAAAGATATCGACAGTGTTCGTGGTGACACAGAAAGTGTTCCCAGTGATATAGACAGTGTTCCTGGAGATACAGACAATGTCCCCAGTGATATAGACAGTGTTCGTTGTGATACAGAGAGTGTCCCCAGTGATATAGACAGTGTTTGTGCTGATACAGAGTATCCCCAGTGATATATTATCAGTGTTCGTGGTGATACAGAGCGTTCCCAGTGACACAGACTGTGTTCCTGGTGATACAGAGAGTGTTCACAGTGATATTGACGGTGTTCGTGATGACACAGAGTATCCCCAGTGATATAGACCGTGTTCGTGCTGATACAGAGCACTCCCAGTGACACAGACTGTGTTCCTGGTGATACAGAGCATGTTCACAGTGATATTGACGGTGTTCCTGGTGATACAGAGAATGTCCCCAGTGATATAGATAATGTTTGTGGTGATACAGAGAGTCTCCGCAGTGATACAGACAGTGTTTGCGGTGATACAGAGAGTGTTCCCAGTGATATAGACAGTGTGCATGGTGATACAGAGAGTGTCACCAGTGATATAGACAGTGTTTGTGGTGATACAGAGAGTGTTCCCAGTGATATAGACTGTGTTCGTGGTTTTACAGAGAGTGATCCCAGTGATATAGACAGTGGTCGTGGTGATACAGAGAGTGTTGCCAGTGATATAGACAGTGTTCGTTGTGATACAGAGAGTGTTCCCAGTGATATAGACAGTGTTCGTAGTGATACAGAGAATGTTCCCATTGATATAGACAGTGTTCGTGCTGATACAGGCAGTGTTCCCAGTGATATAGGCAATGTTCGTGGTGACACAGAGAGTGTTGCCAATGATTTAGACAGTGTTCGTGGTGATACAGTGTTCCCAGTGATATAGACAGTGTTCGTGGTGATACAGAAGAGTGTTCCCAATGATATCGACAGTGTTCGTGGTGACACAGAGAGTGTTCCCAGTGATATAGACAGTATTCGTTGTGATACAGTGATCCCAGTGATATAGAAAGTGCTTGTGGTGATACAGAGAGTGTTCCCAGTGATATAGACAGTGTTCGTGGTGATACAGAGTATTCCCAGTGATGTAGACAGTGTTCCTGGTGGGACAGAATGTGTTCCCAGTTATATAGACAGTGGTCGTGGTGATACAGAAAGTGTTCCTAGTGATATAGACAGTGTTCCTGGTGATACAGAGAGTGTCCCCAGTGATATAGACAGTGTTTGTGGTGACAAAGAGAGTGTTCCCAGTGATATAGACTGTGTTTGTCGTGACACAGAGACTGTTCCCAGTGTTATCGACAGTGTTCTTGGTGACACAGAGAGTGCTCCCAATGATATAGACAGTATTCGTTGTGATACATTGTTCCCAGTGATATACACGGTGTGCGTGGTGATACAGACAGTGTTCCCAGTGATATAGACAGTGTTCCTGGTGATACACAGAGTGTCCTCAGTGATATTAACAGTGTTCACGGTGATACAGTGTCCCCAGTGATATAGACAGGGTTTGTGGTGATAATGAGAGTGTTCCCAGTGATATAGACAGTGTTCGTGGTAATGCAGAGTATCCCCAGTGGTATAGACAGTGTTCGTGCTGATACAGAGCACTCCCAGTGACACAGACTGTGTTCCTGGTGATACAGAGCGTGTTCACAGTGATATTGACGGTGTTCGTGATGACACAGAGTGTCCCCAGTGATATAGATAATGTTTGTGGTGATACAGAGAGTCTCCGCAGTGATACAGACAGTGTTCGCGGTGATACAGAGAGTGTCCCCAGTGATATAGACAGTGTTTGTGGTGATACAGAGAGTGTTCCCAGTGATATAGACTGTGTTCGTGGTTTTACAGAGTGATCCCAGTGATATAGACAGTGGTCGTGGTGATACAGAAAGTGTTCCCAGTGATATAGACAGTGTTCCTGGTGATACAGAGAGTGTCCCCAGTGATATATTATCAGTGTTCGTGGTGATACAGAGCATTCCCAGTGACACAGACTTTGTTCCTGGTGATACAGAGAGTGTTCACAGTGATATTGACGGTGTTTGTGATGACACAGAGTGTCCCCAGTGATATAGACAGTGTTTGTGGTGATACAGAGAGTCTCTGCAGTGATACAGACAGTGTTCACAGTGATATTGACGGTGTTCGTGATGACACAGAGTGTTTCCAGTGATATAGACAGTGTTCCTGGAGATACAGACAATGTCCCCAGTGATATAGACAGTGTTCGTGCTGATACAGAGAGTGTTCTCAGTGATATAGACAGTGTTCGTGGTGATACAGAGAGTGATCCCAGTGATATAGACAGTGTTCCTGGTGATACAGAGAATGTCCCCAGTGATATAGATAGTTTTATGGTTATACAGCGAGTGTCCCCAGTGATATAGACAGTGTTCGTGGTGATACAGAGAGTGTTCCCAGAGATATAGACAGTGTTCATGGTGATACAGTGTGTCCCCAGAAATATTGACTGTGTTCGTGGTGATACAGAGAGTGTTCCCAGTGATATAGACAGTGTTCATGGTAATACAGAGTGTTCCCAGTGATATAGACAGTGTTCGTCGTGACACAGAGAGTGTTCCCAGTGATATAGACAGTGTTCCTGGAGATACAGACAATGTCCCCAGTGATATAGACAGTGTTCGTGGTGAAACAGAGAGTGTTCCCAGTGATATAGACAGTGTTCCTGGTGACACCGAGAGTGTTCCCAGTGATATAGACAGTGTTTGTGGTGACACAGAGAGTGTTCCCAGTGATATAGACTGTGTTTGTGGTGACAAAGAGAGTGTTCCCAGTGATATAGACTGTGTTTGTCGTGACACAGAGAGTGTTCACAGTGATATAGACAGTGTTCCTGGTGATACAGAGAGTGTTCACAGTGATATAGACAGTATTTGTGGTGATACAGAGAGTGTTCCCACTGACATAGACAGTGTTCGTGGTGATACAGTGTTCCCAGTGATATAGACAGTGTTTGTGGTGACACAGAGAGTGTTCCCAGTGATATAGACTGTGTTTGTGGTGACAAAGAGAGTGTTCCCAGTGATATAGACTGTGTTTGTCGTGACACAGAGAGTGTTCACAGTGATATAGACAGTGTTCCTGGTGATACAGAGAGTGTTCACAGTGATATTGACGGTGTTCGTGATGACACAGAGTGTCTCCAGTGGTATAGACGGTGTTTGTGGTGATACAGAGTATCCCCAGTGATATAGACCGTGTTCGTGCTGATACAGAGCACTCCCAATGACACAGACTGTGTTCCTGGTGATACAGAGCGTGTTCACAGTGATATTGACGGTGTTCCTGGTGATACAGAGAATGTCCCCAGTGATATAGATAATGTTTGTGGTGATACAGAGAGTCTCCGCAGTGATACAGACAGTGTTCGCAGTGATACAGAGAGTGTTCCCAGTGATATAGACAGTGTTTCTGGTGATAGAGAGAGTGTTTCCAGTGATATAGACAGTGTTCATGGAGAAACAGAGAGTGTTCCCAGTGATATAGACAGTGTTCGTGGTGATACAGAGAGTGTCCCCAGTGATATAGACAGTACTCTTGGTGATACAGTGTTTCCAGTGATAAAGACAGTGTTCGTGGTGATACACAGAGTGTCCCCAGTGATGTAGACAATGTTCCGGGTGATACAGAGAGTGTTCCTAGTGCTATAGACAGTGTTCCTGGTGACACAGGGTGTCCCCAGTGATATAGACAATGTTTGTGGTGATACAGAGAGTGTTGCCAATGATTTAGACAGTGTTCGTGGTGATACAGAGAGTCCCTAGTGGTATCGACAGTGTTTGTGGTGATACAGAGTGTGTTCCCAGTGATATAGACATTGTTCTTGGTGATACAGAGAGTATTCCCAGTGATATAGACAGTGTTTGTGGTGATACAGAGTATCCCCAGTGATAGATTATCAGTGTTCGTGGTGATACAGAGCGTTCCCAGTGACACAGACTGTGTTCCTGGTGATACAGAGAGTGTTCACAGTGATATTGACGGTGTTCGTGATGACACAGAGTGTCTCCAGTGGTATAGACAGTGTTTGTGGTGATACAGAGTATCCCCAGTGATATAGACGGTGTTCGTAGTGATACAGAGAATGTTCCCAGTGATATAGGCAGTGTTCCTGGTGATACAGAGAGCATTCCCAGTGATATAGACAGTGTTCATGGTGATGCAGAGTGTCACCAGTGATATAGACAGTGGTTGTGGTGATACAGAGAATATTCCCAGTGATATAGACAGTGTACATCGTGGTACAGAGTGTTCCCAGTGATATAGACAGTGTTCGTGGTGACACAGTGAGTGCTCCCAGTGATATAGACTGTATTCGTTGTGATACAGTGTTCACAGTGTTTTAGACAGTATGCATGGTGATACAGAGTGTTCCCAGTGATATAGACAGTATTTGTGGTGATACAAAGAGTGTTCCCAGTGATATACACAGTGTACATGGTGATACAGATTGATCCCAATGATATAGACAGGGTTTGTGGTGATACTGAGAGTGTCCCCAGTGATATAGGCAGTGTTCGTGGTGATACAGAGAGTGTTCCTAGCGATATTGCTGGTGTTCGTGGTGATACAGAGAGTATCTCTAGTGATATAGACATTGTTTGTGATGAAACAGGGAGTCTCCGCAGTGATATAGACAGTTTTCGTGGTGATACAGAGAGTGTTCCCAGTGATATAGACAGTGTGCATGGTGATACACAGTTTTCCCAGTGATATAGACAGTGTTCATGGAGACACAGAGAGTGTTCCCAGTGATATCGACAGTCTTCGTGGTGACACCGAGAGTGTTCCCAGTGAAATAGACAGTGTTTGTGGCGATAGCAAGAGTGTTCCCAGTGATGTAGACAGTGTTCGTGGTGATACAGAGAGTGTTCCAAGTGATATAGACAGTATTCGTGGTGATACAGAGAGTGTACCCAGTGATACAGACAGTGTTCGTGGTGATACAGAGAGTGTACCCAGTGATATAGACAGTGTCCCTGGTGATACAGAGAGTGTTTGTGGTGAGACAGAGAGTGTTCCCAGTGATATAGACAGTGTTCGTGGTGACACAGAGTGTCCCCAGTGATATAGACAGTGTTTTTGGTGATACAGAGAGTCTTCCCAGTGATACAGACTGTGTTTCTGGTGACACAGAGAGTGTTTACAGTGATATTGACGGTGTTCATGACGGCGCAGAGTGTCCCCAGTGATATAGACAGTGTTTGTGCTGATACAGAGTATCCCCAGTGATATATTATCAGTGTTCGTGGTGATACAGAGCGTTCCCAGTGACACAGACTGTGTTCCTGGTGATACAGAGAGTGTTCACAGTGATATTGACGGTGTTCGTGATGACACAGAGTGTCTCCAGTGGTATAGACGGTGTTTGTGGTGATACAGAGTATCCCCAGTGATATAGACCGTGTTCGTGCTGATACAGAGCACTCCCAGTGACACAGACTGTGTTCCTGGTGATACAGAGCGTGTTCACAGTGATATTGACGGTGTTCCTGGTGATACAGAGAATGTCCCCAGTGATATAGATAATGTTTGTGGTGATACAGAGAGTCTCTGCAGTGATACAGACAGTGTTCGCGGTGATACAGAGAGTGTTCCCAGTGATATAGACAGTGTGCATGGTGATACAGAGAGTGTCACCAGTGATATAGACAGTGTTTGTGGTGATACAGAGAGTGTTCCCAGTGATATAGACTGTGTTCGTGGTTTTACAGAGAGTGATCCCAGTGATATAGACAGTGGTCGTGGTGATACAGAAAGTGTTCCCAGTGATATAGACAGTGTTCCTGGTGATACAGAGAGTGTCCCCAGTGATATATTATCAGTGTTCGTGGTGATACAGAGCATTCCCAGTGACACAGACTTTGTTCCTGGTGATACAGAGAGTGTTCACAGTGATATTGACGGTGTTTGTGATGACACAGAGTGTCCCCAGTGATATAGACAGTGTTTGTGGTGATACAGAGAGTCTCTGCAGTGATACAGACAGTGTTCACAGTGATATTGACGGTGTTCGTGATGACACAGAGTGTTTCCAGTGATATAGACAGTGTTCCTGGAGATACAGACAATGTCCCCAGTGATATAGACAGTGTTCGTGCTGATACAGAGAGTGATCCCAGTGATATAGACAGTGTTCGTGGTGATACAGAGAGTGATCCCAGTGATATAGACAGTGTTCCTGGTGATACAGAGAATGTCCCCAGTGATATAGATAGTTTTATGGTTATACAGCGAGTGTCCCCAGTGATATAGACAGTGTTCGTGGTGATACAGAGAGTGTTCCCAGAGATATAGACAGTGTTTGTGGTGATACAGTGTGTCCCCAGAAATATTGACTGTGTTCGTGGTGATACAGAGAGTGTTCCCAGTGATATAGACAGTGTTCATGGTAATACAGAGTGTTCCCAGTGATATAGACAGTGTTCGTCGTGACACAGAGAGTGTTCCCAGTGATATAGACAGTGTTCCTGGAGATACAGACAATGTCCCCAGTGATATAGACAGTGTTCGTGGTGATACAGAGAGTGTTCCCAGTGATATAGACAGTGTTCGTGGTGAAACAGAGAGTGTTCCCAGTGATATAGACAGTGTTCCTGGTGACACCGAGAGTGTTCCCAGTGATATAGACAGTGTTTGTGGTGACACAGAGAGTGTTCCCAGTGATATAGACTGTGTTTGTGGTGACAAAGAGAGTGTTCCCAGTGATATAGACTGTGTTTGTCGTGACACAGAGACTGTTCACAGTGATATAGACAGTGTTCCTGGTGATACAGAGAGTGTTCACAGTGATATAGACAGTGTTTGTGGTGATACAGAGAGTGTTCCCACTGACATAGACAGTGTTCGTGGTGATACAGTGTTCCCAGTGATATAGACAGTGTTCGTGGTGATACAGAGAGTGTTCCCAGTGATATAGACAGTGTTTCTGGTGATAGAGAGAGTGTTCCCAGTGATATAGACAGTGTTTGTGGTGATACAGAGAGTGTTCCCAGTGATATAGACTGTGTTCGTGGTTTTACAGAGAGTGATCCCAGTGATATAGACAGTGGTCGTGGTGATACAGAGAGTGTTGCCAGTGATATAGACAGTGTTCGTTGTGATACAGAGAGTGTTCCCAGTGATATAGACAGTGTTCGTAGTGATACAGAGAATGTTCCCATTGATATAGACAGTGTTCGTGCTGATACAGGCAGTGTTCCCAGTGATATAGGCAATGTTCGTGGTGACACAGAGAGTGTTGCCAATGATTTAGACAGTGTTCGTGGTGATACAGTGTTCCCAGTGATATAGACAGTGTTCGTGGTGATACAGAAGAGTGTTCCCAATGATATCGACAGTGTTCGTGGTGACACAGAGAGTGTTCCCAGTGATATAGACAGTATTCGTTGTGATACAGTGATCCCAGTGATATAGAAAGTGCTTGTGGTGATACAGAGAGTGTTCCCAGTGATATAGACAGTGTTCGTGGTGATACAGAGTATTCCCAGTGATGTAGACAGTGTTCCTGGTGGGACAGAATGTGTTCCCAGTTATATAGACAGTGGTCGTGGTGATACAGAAAGTGTTCCTAGTGATATAGACAGTGTTCCTGGTGATACAGAGAGTGTCCCCAGTGATATAGACAGTGTTTGTGGTGACAAAGAGAGTGTTCCCAGTGATATAGACTGTGTTTGTCGTGACACAGAGACTGTTCCCAGTGTTATCGACAGTGTTCTTGGTGACACAGAGAGTGCTCCCAATGATATAGACAGTATTCGTTGTGATACATTGTTCCCAGTGATATACACGGTGTGCGTGGTGATACAGACAGTGTTCCCAGTGATATAGACAGTGTTCCTGGTGATACACAGAGTGTCCTCAGTGATATTAACAGTGTTCACGGTGATACAGTGTCCCCAGTGATATAGACAGGGTTTGTGGTGATAATGAGAGTGTTCCCAGTGATATAGACAGTGTTCGTGGTAATGCAGAGTATCCCCAGTGGTATAGACAGTGTTCGTGCTGATACAGAGCACTCCCAGTGACACAGACTGTGTTCCTGGTGATACAGAGCGTGTTCACAGTGATATTGACGGTGTTCGTGATGACACAGAGTGTCCCCAGTGATATAGATAATGTTTGTGGTGATACAGAGAGTCTCCGCAGTGATACAGACAGTGTTCGCGGTGATACAGAGAGTGTCCCCAGTGATATAGACAGTGTTTGTGGTGATACAGAGAGTGTTCCCAGTGATATAGACTGTGTTCGTGGTTTTACAGAGTGATCCCAGTGATATAGACAGTGGTCGTGGTGATACAGAAAGTGTTCCCAGTGATATAGACAGTGTTCCTGGTGATACAGAGAGTGTCCCCAGTGATATATTATCAGTGTTCGTGGTGATACAGAGCATTCCCAGTGACACAGACTTTGTTCCTGGTGATACAGAGAGTGTTCACAGTGATATTGACGGTGTTTGTGATGACACAGAGTGTCCCCAGTGATATAGACAGTGTTTGTGGTGATACAGAGAGTCTCTGCAGTGATACAGACAGTGTTCACAGTGATATTGACGGTGTTCGTGATGACACAGAGTGTTTCCAGTGATATAGACAGTGTTCCTGGAGATACAGACAATGTCCCCAGTGATATAGACAGTGTTCGTGCTGATACAGAGAGTGTTCTCAGTGATATAGACAGTGTTCGTGGTGATACAGAGAGTGATCCCAGTGATATAGACAGTGTTCCTGGTGATACAGAGAATGTCCCCAGTGATATAGATAGTTTTATGGTTATACAGCGAGTGTCCCCAGTGATATAGACAGTGTTCGTGGTGATACAGAGAGTGTTCCCAGAGATATAGACAGTGTTCATGGTGATACAGTGTGTCCCCAGAAATATTGACTGTGTTCGTGGTGATACAGAGAGTGTTCCCAGTGATATAGACAGTGTTCATGGTAATACAGAGTGTTCCCAGTGATATAGACAGTGTTCGTCGTGACACAGAGAGTGTTCCCAGTGATATAGACAGTGTTCCTGGAGATACAGACAATGTCCCCAGTGATATAGACAGTGTTCGTGGTGAAACAGAGAGTGTTCCCAGTGATATAGACAGTGTTCCTGGTGACACCGAGAGTGTTCCCAGTGATATAGACAGTGTTTGTGGTGACACAGAGAGTGTTCCCAGTGATATAGACTGTGTTTGTGGTGACAAAGAGAGTGTTCCCAGTGATATAGACTGTGTTTGTCGTGACACAGAGAGTGTTCACAGTGATATAGACAGTGTTCCTGGTGATACAGAGAGTGTTCACAGTGATATAGACAGTATTTGTGGTGATACAGAGAGTGTTCCCACTGACATAGACAGTGTTCGTGGTGATACAGTGTTCCCAGTGATATAGACAGTGTTTGTGGTGACACAGAGAGTGTTCCCAGTGATATAGACTGTGTTTGTGGTGACAAAGAGAGTGTTCCCAGTGATATAGACTGTGTTTGTCGTGACACAGAGAGTGTTCACAGTGATATAGACAGTGTTCCTGGTGATACAGAGAGTGTTCACAGTGATATTGACGGTGTTCGTGATGACACAGAGTGTCTCCAGTGGTATAGACGGTGTTTGTGGTGATACAGAGTATCCCCAGTGATATAGACCGTGTTCGTGCTGATACAGAGCACTCCCAATGACACAGACTGTGTTCCTGGTGATACAGAGCGTGTTCACAGTGATATTGACGGTGTTCCTGGTGATACAGAGAATGTCCCCAGTGATATAGATAATGTTTGTGGTGATACAGAGAGTCTCCGCAGTGATACAGACAGTGTTCGCAGTGATACAGAGAGTGTTCCCAGTGATATAGACAGTGTTTCTGGTGATAGAGAGAGTGTTTCCAGTGATATAGACAGTGTTCATGGAGAAACAGAGAGTGTTCCCAGTGATATAGACAGTGTTCGTGGTGATACAGAGAGTGTCCCCAGTGATATAGACAGTACTCTTGGTGATACAGTGTTTCCAGTGATAAAGACAGTGTTCGTGGTGATACACAGAGTGTCCCCAGTGATGTAGACAATGTTCCGGGTGATACAGAGAGTGTTCCTAGTGCTATAGACAGTGTTCCTGGTGACACAGGGTGTCCCCAGTGATATAGACAATGTTTGTGGTGATACAGAGAGTGTTGCCAATGATTTAGACAGTGTTCGTGGTGATACAGAGAGTCCCTAGTGGTATCGACAGTGTTTGTGGTGATACAGAGAGTGTTCCCAGTGATATAGACATTGTTCTTGGTGATACAGAGAGTATTCCCAGTGATATAGACAGTGTTTGTGGTGATACAGAGTATCCCCAGTGATAGATTATCAGTGTTCGTGGTGATACAGAGCGTTCCCAGTGACACAGACTGTGTTCCTGGTGATACAGAGAGTGTTCACAGTGATATTGACGGTGTTCGTGATGACACAGAGTGTCTCCAGTGGTATAGACAGTGTTTGTGGTGATACAGAGTATCCCCAGTGATATAGACGGTGTTCGTAGTGATACAGAGAATGTTCCCAGTGATATAGGCAGTGTTCCTGGTGATACAGAGAGCATTCCCAGTGATATAGACAGTGTTCATGGTGATGCAGAGTGTCACCAGTGATATAGACAGTGGTTGTGGTGATACAGAGAATATTCCCAGTGATATAGACAGTGTACATCGTGGTACAGAGTGTTCCCAGTGATATAGACAGTGTTCGTGGTGACACAGTGAGTGCTCCCAGTGATATAGACTGTATTCGTTGTGATACAGTGTTCACAGTGTTTTAGACAGTATGCATGGTGATACAGAGTGTTCCCAGTGATATAGACAGTATTTGTGGTGATACAAAGAGTGTTCCCAGTGATATACACAGTGTACATGGTGATACAGATTGATCCCAATGATATAGACAGGGTTTGTGGTGATACTGAGAGTGTCCCCAGTGATATAGGCAGTGTTCGTGGTGATACAGAGAGTGTTCCTAGCGATATTGCTGGTGTTCGTGGTGATACAGAGAGTATCTCTAGTGATATAGACATTGTTTGTGATGAAACAGGGAGTCTCCGCAGTGATATAGACAGTTTTCGTGGTGATACAGAGAGTGTTCCCAGTGATATAGACAGTGTGCATGGTGATACACAGTTTTCCCAGTGATATAGACAGTGTTCATGGAGACACAGAGAGTGTTCCCAGTGATATCGACAGTCTTCGTGGTGACACCGAGAGTGTTCCCAGTGAAATAGACAGTGTTTGTGGCGATAGCAAGAGTGTTCCCAGTGATGTAGACAGTGTTCGTGGTGATACAGAGAGTGTTCCAAGTGATATAGACAGTATTCGTGGTGATACAGAGAGTGTACCCAGTGATACAGACAGTGTTCGTGGTGATACAGAGAGTGTACCCAGTGATATAGACAGTGTCCCTGGTGATACAGAGAGTGTTTGTGGTGAGACAGAGAGTGTTCCCAGTGATATAGACAGTGTTCGTGGTGACACAGAGTGTCCCCAGTGATATAGACAGTGTTTTTGGTGATACAGAGAGTCTTCCCAGTGATACAGACTGTGTTTCTGGTGACACAGAGAGTGTTTACAGTGATATTGACGGTGTTCATGACGGCGCAGAGTGTCCCCAGTGATATAGACAGTGTTTGTGCTGATACAGAGTATCCCCAGTGATATATTATCAGTGTTCGTGGTGATACAGAGCGTTCCCAGTGACACAGACTGTGTTCCTGGTGATACAGAGAGTGTTCACAGTGATATTGACGGTGTTCGTGATGACACAGAGTGTCTCCAGTGGTATAGACGGTGTTTGTGGTGATACAGAGTATCCCCAGTGATATAGACAGTGTTCGTGCTGATACAGAGCACTCCCAGTGACACAGACTGTGTTCCTGGTGATACAGAGCGTGTTCACAGTGATATTGACGGTGTTCCTGGTGATACAGAGAATGTCCCCAGTGATATAGATAATGTTTGTGGTGATACAGAGAGTCTCCGCAGTGATACAGACAGTGTTCGCGGTGATACAGAGAGTGTTCCCAGTGATATAGACAGTGTGCATGGTGATACAGAGAGTGTCACCAGTGATATAGACAGTGTTTGTGGTGATACAGAGAGTGTTCCCAGTGATATAGACTGTGTTCGTGGTTTTACAGAGAGTGATCCCAGTGATATAGACAGTGGTCGTGGTGATACAGAAAGTGTTCCCAGTGATATAGACAGTGTTCCTGGTGATACAGAGAGTGTCCCCAGTGATATATTATCAGTGTTCGTGGTGATACAGAGCATTCCCAGTGACACAGACTTTGTTCCTGGTGATACAGAGAGTGTTCACAGTGATATTGACGGTGTTTGTGATGACACAGAGTGTCCCCAGTGATATAGACAGTGTTTGTGGTGATACAGAGAGTCTCTGCAGTGATACAGACAGTGTTCACAGTGATATTGACGGTGTTCGTGATGACACAGAGTGTTTCCAGTGATATAGACAGTGTTCCTGGAGATACAGACAATGTCCCCAGTGATATAGACAGTGTTCGTGCTGATACAGAGAGTGATCCCAGTGATATAGACAGTGTTCGTGGTGATACAGAGAGTGATCCCAGTGATATAGACAGTGTTCCTGGTGATACAGAGAATGTCCCCAGTGATATAGATAGTTTTATGGTTATACAGCGAGTGTCCCCAGTGATATAGACAGTGTTCGTGGTGATACAGAGAGTGTTCCCAGAGATATAGACAGTGTTCGTGGTGATACAGTGTGTCCCCAGAAATATTGACTGTGTTCGTGGTGATACAGAGAGTGTTCCCAGTGATATAGACAGTGTTCATGGTAATACAGAGTGTTCCCAGTGATATAGACAGTGTTCGTCGTGACACAGAGAGTGTTCCCAGTGATATAGACAGTGTTCCTGGAGATACAGACAATGTCCCCAGTGATATAGACAGTGTTCGTGGTGATACAGAGAGTGTTCCCAGTGATATAGACAGTGTTCGTGGTGAAACAGAGAGTGTTCCCAGTGATATAGACAGTGTTCCTGGTGACACCGAGAGTGTTCCCAGTGATATAGACAGTGTTTGTGGTGACACAGAGAGTGTTCCCAGTGATATAGACTGTGTTTGTGGTGACAAAGAGAGTGTTCCCAGTGATATAGACTGTGTTTGTCGTGACACAGAGACTGTTCACAGTGATATAGACAGTGTTCCTGGTGATACAGAGAGTGTTCACAGTGATATAGACAGTGTTTGTGGTGATACAGAGAGTGTTCCCACTGACATAGACAGTGTTCGTGGTGATACAGTGTTCCCAGTGATATAGACAGTGTTCGTGGTGATACAGAGAGTGTTCCCAGTGATATAGACAGTGTTTCTGGTGATAGAGAGAGTGTTCCCAGTGATATAGACAGTGTTCATGGAGAAACAGAGAGTGTTCCCAGTGATATAGACAGTGTTCGTGGTGATACAGAGAGTGTCCCCAGTGATATAGACAGTACTCTTGGTGATACAGTGTTTCCAGTGATAAAGACAGTGTTCGTGGTGATACACAGAGTGTCCCCAGTGATATAGACAATGTTCCGGGTGATACAGAGAGTGTTCCTAGTGCTATAGACAGTGTTCCTGGTGACACAGGGTGTCCCCAGTGATATAGACAATGTTTGTGGTGATACAGAGAGTGTTGCCAATGATTTAGACAGTGTTCGTGGTGATACAGAGAGTCCCTAGTGGTATAGACAGTGTTTGTGGTGATACAGAGAGTCTTCCCAGTGATATAGACATTGTTCTTGGTGATACAGAGAGTATTCCCAGTGATATAGACAGTGTTTGTGGTGATACAGAGTATCCCCAGTGATATATTATCAGTGTTCGTGGTGATACAGAGCATTCCCAGTGACACAGACTGTGTTTCTGGTGATACAGAGAGTGTTCACAGTGATATTGACGGTGTTCGTGATGACACAGAGTGTCTCCAGTGGTATAGACAGTGTTTGTGGTGATACAGAGTATCCCCAGTGATATAGACCGTGTTCGTAGTGATACAGAGAATGTTCCCAGTGATATAGACAGTGTTCCTGGTGATACAGAGAGCATTCCCAGTGATATAGACAGTGTTCGTGGTGTTTCAGAGAGTGTTCCTAGTGATATTAATGTTGTTCGTGGTGATACAGAGAGTATCTCCAGTGATATAGACATTGTTTGTGGTGAAACAGGGAGTCTCCGCAGTGATATAGACAGTTTTCGTGGTGATACAGAGAGTGTTCCCAGTGATATAGACAGTGTGCATGGTGACACAGAGTTTTCCCAGTGATATAGACAGTGTTCATGGAGACACAGAGAGTGTTCCCAGTGATATCGACAGTCTTCGTGGTGACACCGAGAGTGTTCCCAGTGATGTAGACAGTGTTCGTGGTGATACAGAGAGTGTTCCAAGTGATATAGACAGTATTCGTGGTGATACAGAGAGTGTACCCAGTGATACAGACAGTGTTCGTGGTGATACAGAGAGTGTTCCCAGTGATATAGACAGTGTTTGTGGTGATACAGAGATTGTTGCCAGTTATATGGACAGTGCTTGTGGTGATACCGAGAGTGTTCCCAGTGATATAGACAGTGTTCGTTGTGATACAGAGAGTGTTGCCAGTGATATAGACAGTGTTCCTGGTGACACAGAGAGTGTTCCCAGTGATATAGACAGTGTTCGTGGTGACACAGAGTGTCACCAGTGATATAGACAGTGTTTTTGGTGATACAGAGAGACTTCCCAGTGATACAGACTGTGTTTCTGGTGACAAAGAGAGTGTTTGCAGTGATATTGACGGTGTTCGTGACGGCACAGAGTGTCCCCAGTGATATAGACAGTGTTTGTGTTGATACAGAGTATCCCCAGTGATATATTATCAGTGTTCGTGGTGATACAGAGCGTTCCCAGTGACACAGACTGTGTTCCTGGTGATACAGAGAGTGTTCACAGTGATATTGACGGTGTTCGTGATGACACAGAGTGTCTCCAGTGGTATAGACAGTGTTTGTTCTGATACAGAGTATCGCCAGTGATATAGACCGTGTTCGTAGTGATACAGAGAATGTTCCCAGTGATATAGACAGTGTTCCTGGTGATACAGAGAGCATTCCCAGTGATATAGACCGTGTTCGTAGTGATACAGAGAGTGTACCCAGTGATATAGACAGTGTTCCTGGTGATACAGAGAGTGTTCGTGGTGCGACAGAGAGTGTTCCCAGTGATATAGACAGTGTTCGTGGTGACACAGAGTGTCCCCAGTGATTTAGACAGTGTTTTTGGTGATACAGAGAGTCTTCCCAGTGATACAGACTGTGTTTCTGGTGACACAGAGAGTGTTTACAGTGATATTGACGGTGTTCGTGACGGCGCAGAGTGTCCCCAGTGATATAGATAGTGTTTGTGGTGATACAGAGTATCCCCAGTGATATATTATCAGTGTTCGTGGTGATACAGAGCGTTCCCAGTGACACAGACTGTGTTCCTGGTGATACAGAGAGTGTTCACAGTGATATTGACGGTGTTCGTGATGACACAGAGTGTCTCCAGTGGTATAGACGGTGTTTGTGGTGATACAGAGTATCCCCAGTGATATAGACCGTGTTCGTAGTGATACAGAGAATGTTCCCAGTGATGTAGACAGTGTTCCTGGTGATACAGAGAGCATTCCCAGTGATATAGACAGTGTTCGTGGTGATACAGAGAGTGTCCCCAGTGATATAGACAGTGTTCGTGGTGTTACAGAGAGTGTTCCCAGTGATATAGACATTGTTCGTGGTGATACAGAGAGTATTCCCTGTGATATAGACAGTGTCCCTTGTGAGACAGAGAGTGTTCGTGGTGATGCAGAGAGTGTTCCCAGTGATACAAACATTGTTCGTGGTGATACAGAGAGTATTCCCAGTGATATAGGCAGTGTCCCTGGTGAGACAGAGAGTGTTCATGGTGATACAGAGAGTGTTCCCAGTGATATAGACAATGTTTGTGGTGACACAGAGAGTATTCCCTGTGACATAGACAGTGTTTGTGGTGATAATGAGAGTGTTCCCAGTGATATAGATAATGTTTGTTGTGATACAGAGAGTCTCCGCAGTGATACAGACAGTGTTCGTGGTGATACAGAGAGTGTTCCCAGTGATATGGACAGTGTGCATGGTGATACAGAGAGTGTCACCAGTGATATAGACAGTGTTTGTGGTGATACAGAGAGTGTTCCCAGTGATATAACCTGTGATTGTGGTTTTACAGAGAGTGATCCCAGTGATATAGACAGTGTTTGTGGTGATACAGAGAGTGTTCCCAGTGATATAGACAGTGGTCGTGGTGATACAGAAAGTGTTCCCAGTGATATAGACAGTGTTCCTGGTGATACAGAGAGTGTCCCCAGTGATATATTATCAGTGTTCGTGGTGATACAGAGCATTCCCAGTGACACAGACTTTGTTCCTGGTGATACAGAAAGTGTTCACAGTGATATTGACGGTGTTTGTGGTGATACAGAGAGTCTCTGCAGTGATACAGACAGTGTTCACAGTGATATTGACGGTGTTCGTGATGACACAGAGTGTTTCCAGTGATATAGACAGTGTTCCTGGAGATACAGACAATGTCCCCAGTGATATAGACAGTGTTCGTGCTGATACAGAGAGTGTTCTCAGTGATATAGACAGTGTTCATGGTGATACAGAGAGTGATCCCAGTGATATAGACAGTGTTCCTGGTGATACAGAGAATGTCCCCAGTGATATAGATAGTTTTATGGTTATACAGCGAGTGTCCCCAGTGATATAGACAGTGTTCGTGGTGATACAGAGAGTGTTCCCAGAGATATAGACAGTGTTCGTGGTGATACAGTGTGTCCCCAGAAATATAGACTGTTTTCGTGGTGATTCCAAGAGTGTTCCCAGTGATATAGACAGTGTTCATGGTAATACAGAGTGTTCCCAGTGATATAGACAGTGTTCGTCGTGACACAGAGAGTGTTCCCAGTGATATAGACAGTGTTCCTGGTGATACAGAGAGTGTCCCCAGTGATATATTATCAGTGTTTGTGGTGATACAGAGCATTCCCAGTGACACAGACTTTGTTCCTGGTGATACAGAAAGTGTTCACAGTGATATTGACGGTGTTTGTGATGACACAGAGTGTCCCCAGTGATATAGACAGTGTTTGTGGTGATACAGAGAGTCTCTGCAGTGATACAGACAGTGTTCACAGTGATATTGACGGTGTTTGTGATGACACAGAGTGTTTCCAGTGATATAGACAGTGTTCCTGGAGATACAGACAATGTCCCCAGTGATATAGACAGTGTTCGTGCTGATACAGAGAGTGTTCTCAGTGATATAGACAGTGTTCGTGGTGATACAGAGAGTGATCCCAGTGATATAGACAGTGTTCCTGGTGATACAGAGAATGTCCCCAGTGATATAGATAGTTTTATGGTTATACAGCGAGTGTCCCCAGTGATATAGACAGTGTTCGTGGTGATACAGAGAGTGTTCCCAGAGATATAGACAGTGTTCGTGGTGATACAGTGTGTCCCCAGAAATATAGACTGTGTTCGTGGTGATACAGAGAGTGTTCCCAGTGATATAGACAGTGTTCATGGTAATACAGAGTGTTCCCAGTGATATAGACAGTGTTCGTCGTGACACAGAGAGTGTTCCCAGTGATATAGACAGTGTTCCTGGAGATACAGACAATGTCCCCAGTGATATAGACAGTGTTCGTGGTGATACAGAGAGTGTTCCCAGTGATATAGACAGTGTTCGTGGTGAAACAGAGAGTCTCCGCAGTGATACAGACAGTGTTCGCAGTGATACAGAGAGTGTTCCCAGTGATATAGACAGTGTTTCTGGTGATAGAGAGAGTGTTTCCAGTGATATAGACAGTGTTCATGGAGAAACAGAGAGTGTTCCCAGTGATATAGACAGTGTTCGTGGTGATACAGAGAGTGTCCCCAGTGATATAGACAGTACTCTTGGTGATACAGTGTTTCCAGTGATAAAGACAGTGTTCGTGGTGATACACAGAGTGTCCCCAGTGATGTAGACAATGTTCCAGGTGATACAGAGAGTGTTCCTAGTGCTATAGACAGTGTTCCTGGTGACACAGGGTGTCCCCAGTGATATAGACAATGTTTGTGGTGATACAGAGAGTGTTGCCAATGATTTAGACAGTGTTCGTGGTGATACAGAGAGTCCCTAGTGGTATCGACAGTGTTTGTGGTGATACAGAGAGTGTTCCCAGTGATATAGACATTGTTCTTGGTGATACAGAGAGTATTCCCAGTGATATAGACAGTGTTTGTGGTGATACAGAGTATCCCCAGTGATAGATTATCAGTGTTCGTGGTGATACAGAGCGTTCCCAGTGACACAGACTGTGTTCCTGGTGATACAGAGAGTGTTCACAGTGATATTGACGGTGTTCGTGATGACACAGAGTGTCTCCAGTGGTATAGACAGTGTTTGTGGTGATACAGAGTATCCCCAGTGATATAGACGGTGTTCGTAGTGATACAGAGAATGTTCCCAGTGATATAGGCAGTGTTCCTGGTGATACAGAGAGCATTCCCAGTGATATAGACAGTGTTCATGGTGATGCAGAGTGTCACCAGTGATATAGACAGTGGTTGTGGTGATACAGAGAATATTCCCAGTGATATAGACAGTGTACATCGTGGTACAGAGTGTTCCCAGTGATATAGACAGTGTTCGTGGTGACACAGTGAGTGCTCCCAGTGATATAGACTGTATTCGTTGTGATACAGTGTTCACAGTGTTTTAGACAGTATGCATGGTGATACAGAGTGTTCCCAGTGATATAGACAGTATTTGTGGTGATACAAAGAGTGTTCCCAGTGATATACACAGTGTACATGGTGATACAGATTGATCCCAATGATATAGACAGGGTTTGTGGTGATACTGAGAGTGTCCCCAGTGATATAGGCAGTGTTCGTGGTGATACAGAGAGTGTTCCTAGCGATATTGCTGGTGTTCGTGGTGATACAGAGAGTATCTCTAGTGATATAGACATTGTTTGTGATGAAACAGGGAGTCTCCGCAGTGATATAGACAGTTTTCGTGGTGATACAGAGAGTGTTCCCAGTGATATAGACAGTGTGCATGGTGATACACAGTTTTCCCAGTGATATAGACAGTGTTCATGGAGACACAGAGAGTGTTCCCAGTGATATCGACAGTCTTCGTGGTGACACCGAGAGTGTTCCCAGTGAAATAGACAGTGTTTGTGGCGATAGCAAGAGTGTTCCCAGTGATGTAGACAGTGTTCGTGGTGATACAGAGAGTGTTCCAAGTGATATAGACAGTATTCGTGGTGATACAGAGAGTGTACCCAGTGATACAGACAGTGTTCGTGGTGATACAGAGAGTGTACCCAGTGATATAGACAGTGTCCCTGGTGATACAGAGAGTGTTTGTGGTGAGACAGAGAGTGTTCCCAGTGATATAGACAGTGTTCGTGGTGACACAGAGTGTCCCCAGTGATATAGACAGTGTTTTTGGTGATACAGAGAGTCTTCCCAGTGATACAGACTGTGTTTCTGGTGACACAGAGAGTGTTTACAGTGATATTGACGGTGTTCATGACGGCGCAGAGTGTCCCCAGTGATATAGACAGTGTTTGTGCTGATACAGAGTATCCCCAGTGATATATTATCAGTGTTCGTGGTGATACAGAGCGTTCCCAGTGACACAGACTGTGTTCCTGGTGATACAGAGAGTGTTCACAGTGATATTGACGGTGTTCGTGATGACACAGAGTGTCTCCAGTGGTATAGACGGTGTTTGTGGTGATACAGAGTATCCCCAGTGATATAGACCGTGTTCGTGCTGATACAGAGCACTCCCAGTGACACAGACTGTGTTCCTGGTGATACAGAGCGTGTTCACAGTGATATTGACGGTGTTCCTGGTGATACAGAGAATGTCCCCAGTGATATAGATAATGTTTGTGGTGATACAGAGAGTCTCCGCAGTGATACAGACAGTGTTCGCGGTGATACAGAGAGTGTTCCCAGTGATATAGACAGTGTGCATGGTGATACAGAGAGTGTCACCAGTGATATAGACAGTGTTTGTGGTGATACAGAGAGTGTTCCCAGTGATATAGACTGTGTTCGTGGTTTTACAGAGAGTGATCCCAGTGATATAGACAGTGGTCGTGGTGATACAGAAAGTGTTCCCAGTGATATAGACAGTGTTCCTGGTGATACAGAGAGTGTCCCCAGTGATATATTATCAGTGTTCGTGGTGATACAGAGCATTCCCAGTGACACAGACTTTGTTCCTGGTGATACAGAGAGTGTTCACAGTGATATTGACGGTGTTTGTGATGACACAGAGTGTCCCCAGTGATATAGACAGTGTTTGTGGTGATACAGAGAGTCTCTGCAGTGATACAGACAGTGTTCACAGTGATATTGACGGTGTTCGTGATGACACAGAGTGTTTCCAGTGATATAGACAGTGTTCCTGGAGATACAGACAATGTCCCCAGTGATATAGACAGTGTTCGTGCTGATACAGAGAGTGTTCCCAGTGATATAGACAGTGTTCGTGGTGATACAGAGAGTGATCCCAGTGATATAGACAGTGTTCCTGGTGATACAGAGAATGTCCCCAGTGATATAGATAGTTTTATGGTTATACAGCGAGTGTCCCCAGTGATATAGACAGTGTTCGTGGTGATACAGAGAGTGTTCCCAGAGATATAGACAGTGTTCGTGGTGATACAGTGTGTCCCCAGAAATATTGACTGTGTTCGTGGTGATACAGAGAGTGTTCCCAGTGATATAGACAGTGTTCATGGTAATACAGAGTGTTCCCAGTGATATAGACAGTGTTCGTCGTGACACAGAGAGTGTTCCCAGTGATATAGACAGTGTTCCTGGAGATACAGACAATGTCCCCAGTGATATAGACAGTGTTCGTGGTGATACAGAGAGTGTTCCCAGTGATATAGACAGTGTTCGTGGTGAAACAGAGAGTGTTCCCAGTGATATAGACAGTGTTCCTGGTGACACCGAGAGTGTTCCCAGTGATATAGACAGTGTTTGTGGTGACACAGAGAGTTTTCCCAGTGATATAGACTGTGTTTGTGGTGACAAAGAGAGTGTTCCCAGTGATATAGACTGTGTTTGTCGTGACACAGAGACTGTTCACAGTGATATAGACAGTGTTCCTGGTGATACAGAGAGTGTTCACAGTGATATAGACAGTGTTTGTGGTGATACAGAGAGTGTTCCCACTGACATAGACAGTGTTCGTGGTGATACAGTGTTCCCAGTGATATAGACAGTGTTCGTGGTGATACAGAGAGTGTTCCCAGTGATATAGACAGTGTTTCTGGTGATAGAGAGAGTGTTCCCAGTGATATAGACAGTGTTCATGGAGAAACAGAGAGTGTTCCCAGTGATATAGACAGTGTTCGTGGTGATACAGAGAGTGTCCCCAGTGATATAGACAGTACTCTTGGTGATACAGTGTTTCCAGTGATAAAGACAGTGTTCGTGGTGATACACAGAGTGTCCCCAGTGATATAGACAATGTTCCGGGTGATACAGAGAGTGTTCCTAGTGCTATAGACAGTGTTCCTGGTGACACAGGGTGTCCCCAGTGATATAGACAATGTTTGTGGTGATACAGAGAGTGTTGCCAATGATTTAGACAGTGTTCGTGGTGATACAGAGAGTCCCTAGTGGTATAGACAGTGTTTGTGGTGATACAGAGAGTCTTCCCAGTGATATAGACATTGTTCTTGGTGATACAGAGAGTATTCCCAGTGATATAGACAGTGTTTGTGGTGATACAGAGTATCCCCAGTGATATATTATCAGTGTTCGTGGTGATACAGAGCATTCCCAGTGACACAGACTGTGTTTCTGGTGATACAGAGAGTGTTCACAGTGATATTGACGGTGTTCGTGATGACACAGAGTGTCTCCAGTGGTATAGACAGTGTTTGTGGTGATACAGAGTATCCCCAGTGATATAGACCGTGTTCGTAGTGATACAGAGAATGTTCCCAGTGATATAGACAGTGTTCCTGGTGATACAGAGAGCATTCCCAGTGATATAGACAGTGTTCGTGGTGTTTCAGAGAGTGTTCCTAGTGATATTGATGGTGTTCGTGGTGATACAGAGAGTATCTCCAGTGATATAGACATTGTTTGTGGTGAAACAGGGAGTCTCCGCAGTGATATAGACAGTTTTCGTGGTGATACAGAGAGTGTTCCCAGTGATATAGACAGTGTGCATGGTGACACAGAGTTTTCCCAGTGATATAGACAGTGTTCATGGAGACACAGAGAGTGTTCCCAGTGATATCGACAGTCTTCGTGGTGACACCGAGAGTGTTCCCAGTGATGTAGACAGTGTTCGTGGTGATACAGAGAGTGTTCCAAGTGATATAGACAGTATTCGTGGTGATACAGAGAGTGTACCCAGTGATACAGACAGTGTTCGTGGTGATACAGAGAGTGTTCCCAGTGATATAGACAGTGTTTGTGGTGATACAGAGATTGTTGCCAGTTATATGGACAGTGCTTGTGGTGATACCGAGAGTGTTCCCAGTGATATAGACAGTGTTCGTTGTGATACAGAGAGTGTTGCCAGTGATATAGACAGTGTTCCTGGTGACACAGAGAGTGTTCCCAGTGATATAGACAGTGTTCGTGGTGACACAGAGTGTCACCAGTGATATAGACAGTGTTTTTGGTGATACAGAGAGACTTCCCAGTGATACAGACTGTGTTTCTGGTGACAAAGAGAGTGTTTGCAGTGATATTGACGGTGTTCGTGACGGCACAGAGTGTCCCCAGTGATATAGACAGTGTTTGTGTTGATACAGAGTATCCCCAGTGATATATTATCAGTGTTCGTGGTGATACAGAGCGTTCCCAGTGACACAGACTGTGTTCCTGGTGATACAGAGAGTGTTCACAGTGATATTGACGGTGTTCGTGATGACACAGAGTGTCTCCAGTGGTATAGACAGTGTTTGTTCTGATACAGAGTATCCCCAGTGATATAGACCGTGTTCGTAGTGATACAGAGAATGTTCCCAGTGATATAGACAGTGTTCCTGGTGATACAGAGAGCATTCCCAGTGATATAGACCGTGTTCGTAGTGATACAGAGAGTGTACCCAGTGATATAGACAGTGTTCCTGGTGATACAGAGAGTGTTCGTGGTGCGACAGAGAGTGTTCCCAGTGATATAGACAGTGTTCGTGGTGACACAGAGTGTCCCCAGTGATTTAGACAGTGTTTTTGGTGATACAGAGAGTCTTCCCAGTGATACAGACTGTGTTTCTGGTGACACAGAGAGTGTTTACAGTGATATTGACGGTGTTCGTGACGGCGCAGAGTGTCCCCAGTGATATAGATAGTGTTTGTGGTGATACAGAGTATCCCCAGTGATATATTATCAGTGTTCGTGGTGATACAGAGCGTTCCCAGTGACACAGACTGTGTTCCTGGTGATACAGAGAGTGTTCACAGTGATATTGACGGTGTTCGTGATGACACAGAGTGTCTCCAGTGGTATAGACGGTGTTTGTGGTGATACAGAGTATCCCCAGTGATATAGACCGTGTTCGTAGTGATACAGAGAATGTTCCCAGTGATGTAGACAGTGTTCCTGGTGATACAGAGAGCATTCCCAGTGATATAGACAGTGTTCGTGGTGATACAGAGAGTGTCCCCAGTGATATAGACAGTGTTCGTGGTGTTACAGAGAGTGTTCCCAGTGATATAGACATTGTTCGTGGTGATACAGAGAGTATTCCCTGTGATATAGACAGTGTCCCTTGTGAGACAGAGAGTGTTCGTGGTGATGCAGAGAGTGTTCCCAGTGATACAAACATTGTTCGTGGTGATACAGAGAGTATTCCCAGTGATATAGGCAGTGTCCCTGGTGAGACAGAGAGTGTTCATGGTGATACAGAGAGTGTTCCCAGTGATATAGACAATGTTTGTGGTGACACAGAGAGTATTCCCTGTGACATAGACAGTGTTTGTGGTGATAATGAGAGTGTTCCCAGTGATATAGATAATGTTTGTTGTGATACAGAGAGTCTCCGCAGTGATACAGACAGTGTTCGTGGTGATACAGAGAGTGTTCCCAGTGATATGGACAGTGTGCATGGTGATACAGAGAGTGTCACCAGTGATATAGACAGTGTTTGTGGTGATACAGAGAGTGTTCCCAGTGATATAGACTGTGATTGTGGTTTTACAGAGAGTGATCCCAGTGATATAGACAGTGTTTGTGGTGATACAGAGAGTGTTCCCAGTGATATAGACAGTGGTCGTGGTGATACAGAAAGTGTTCCCAGTGATATAGACAGTGTTCCTGGTGATACAGAGAGTGTCCCCAGTGATATATTATCAGTGTTCGTGGTGATACAGAGCATTCCCAGTGACACAGACTTTGTTCCTGGTGATACAGAAAGTGTTCACAGTGATATTGACGGTGTTTGTGGTGATACAGAGAGTCTCTGCAGTGATACAGACAGTGTTCACAGTGATATTGACGGTGTTCGTGATGACACAGAGTGTTTCCAGTGATATAGACAGTGTTCCTGGAGATACAGACAATGTCCCCAGTGATATAGACAGTGTTCGTGCTGATACAGAGAGTGTTCTCAGTGATATAGACAGTGTTCATGGTGATACAGAGAGTGATCCCAGTGATATAGACAGTGTTCCTGGTGATACAGAGAATGTCCCCAGTGATATAGATAGTTTTATGGTTATACAGCGAGTGTCCCCAGTGATATAGACAGTGTTCGTGGTGATACAGAGAGTGTTCCCAGAGATATAGACAGTGTTCGTGGTGATACAGTGTGTCCCCAGAAATATAGACTGTTTTCGTGGTGATTCCAAGAGTGTTCCCAGTGATATAGACAGTGTTCATGGTAATACAGAGTGTTCCCAGTGATATAGACAGTGTTCGTCGTGACACAGAGAGTGTTCCCAGTGATATAGACAGTGTTCCTGGTGATACAGAGAGTGTCCCCAGTGATACATTATCAGTGTTTGTGGTGATACAGAGCATTCCCAGTGACACAGACTTTGTTCCTGGTGATACAGAAAGTGTTCACAGTGATATTGACGGTGTTCGTGATGACACAGAGTGTCTCCAGTGGTATAGACAGTGTTTGTTCTGATACAGAGTATCCCCAGTGATATAGACCGTGTTCGTAGTGATACAGAGAATGTTCCCAGTGATATAGACAGTGTTCCTGGTGATACAGAGAGCATTCCCAGTGATATAGACCGTGTTCGTAGTGATACAGAGAGTGTACCCAGTGATATAGACAGTGTTCCTGGTGATACAGAGAGTGTTCGTGGTGCGACAGAGAGTGTTCCCAGTGATATAGACAGTGTTCGTGGTGACACAGAGTGTCCCCAGTGATTTAGACAGTGTTTTTGGTGATACAGAGAGTCTTCCCAGTGATACAGACTGTGTTTCTGGTGACACAGAGAGTGTTTACAGTGATATTGACGGTGTTCGTGACGGCGCAGAGTGTCCCCAGTGATATAGATAGTGTTTGTGGTGATACAGAGTATCCCCAGTGATATATTATCAGTGTTCGTGGTGATACAGAGCGTTCCCAGTGACACAGACTGTGTTCCTGGTGATACAGAGAGTGTTCACAGTGATATTGACGGTGTTCGTGATGACACAGAGTGTCTCCAGTGGTATAGACGGTGTTTGTGGTGATACAGAGTATCCCCAGTGATATAGACCGTGTTCGTAGTGATACAGAGAATGTTCCCAGTGATGTAGACAGTGTTCCTGGTGATACAGAGAGCATTCCCAGTGATATAGACAGTGTTCGTGGTGATACAGAGAGTGTCCCCAGTGATATAGACAGTGTTCGTGGTGTTACAGAGAGTGTTCCCAGTGATATAGACATTGTTCGTGGTGATACAGAGAGTATTCCCTGTGATATAGACAGTGTCCCTTGTGAGACAGAGAGTGTTCGTGGTGATGCAGAGAGTGTTCCCAGTGATACAAACATTGTTCGTGGTGATACAGAGAGTATTCCCAGTGATATAGGCAGTGTCCCTGGTGAGACAGAGAGTGTTCATGGTGATACAGAGAGTGTTCCCAGTGATATAGACAATGTTTGTGGTGACACAGAGAGTATTCCCTGTGACATAGACAGTGTTTGTGGTGATAATGAGAGTGTTCCCAGTGATATAGATAATGTTTGTTGTGATACAGAGAGTCTCCGCAGTGATACAGACAGTGTTCGTGGTGATACAGAGAGTGTTCCCAGTGATATGGACAGTGTGCATGGTGATACAGAGAGTGTCACCAGTGATATAGACAGTGTTTGTGGTGATACAGAGAGTGTTCCCAGTGATATAGACTGTGATTGTGGTTTTACAGAGAGTGATCCCAGTGATATAGACAGTGTTTGTGGTGATACAGAGAGTGTTCCCAGTGATATAGACAGTGGTCGTGGTGATACAGAAAGTGTTCCCAGTGATATAGACAGTGTTCCTGGTGATACAGAGAGTGTCCCCAGTGATATATTATCAGTGTTCGTGGTGATACAGAGCATTCCCAGTGACACAGACTTTGTTCCTGGTGATACAGAAAGTGTTCACAGTGATATTGACGGTGTTTGTGGTGATACAGAGAGTCTCTGCAGTGATACAGACAGTGTTCACAGTGATATTGACGGTGTTCGTGATGACACAGAGTGTTTCCAGTGATATAGACAGTGTTCCTGGAGATACAGACAATGTCCCCAGTGATATAGACAGTGTTCGTGCTGATACAGAGAGTGTTCTCAGTGATATAGACAGTGTTCATGGTGATACAGAGAGTGATCCCAGTGATATAGACAGTGTTCCTGGTGATACAGAGAATGTCCCCAGTGATATAGATAGTTTTATGGTTATACAGCGAGTGTCCCCAGTGATATAGACAGTGTTCGTGGTGATACAGAGAGTGTTCCCAGAGATATAGACAGTGTTCGTGGTGATACAGTGTGTCCCCAGAAATATAGACTGTTTTCGTGGTGATTCCAAGAGTGTTCCCAGTGATATAGACAGTGTTCATGGTAATACAGAGTGTTCCCAGTGATATAGACAGTGTTCGTCGTGACACAGAGAGTGTTCCCAGTGATATAGACAGTGTTCCTGGTGATACAGAGAGTGTCCCCAGTGATATATTATCAGTGTTTGTGGTGATACAGAGCATTCCCAGTGACACAGACTTTGTTCCTGGTGATACAGAAAGTGTTCACAGTGATATTGACGGTGTTTGTGATGACACAGAGTGTCCCCAGTGATATAGACAGTGTTTGTGGTGATACAGAGAGTCTCTGCAGTGATACAGACAGTGTTCACAGTGATATTGACGGTGTTTGTGATGACACAGAGTGTTTCCAGTGATATAGACAGTGTTCCTGGAGATACAGACAATGTCCCCAGTGATATAGACAGTGTTCGTGCTGATACACAGAGTGTTCCCAGTGATATAGACAGTGTTTGTGGTGATACAGAGAGTCTCTGCAGTGATACAGACAGTGTTCGTGGTGATACAGAGAGTGTTCTCAGTGATATAGACAGTGTTCGTGGTGATACAGAGAGTGATCCCAGTGATATAGACAGTGTTCCTGGTGGTACAGAGAATGTCCCCAGTGATATAGATAGTTTTATGGTTATACAGCGAGTGTCCCCAGTGATATAGACAGTGTTCGTGGTGATACAGAGAGTGTTCCCAGAGATATAGACAGTGTTCGTGGTGATACAGTGTGTCCCCAGAAATATAGACTGTGTTCGTGGTGATACAGAGAGTGTTCCCAGTGATATAGACAGTGTTCATGGTAATACAGAGTGTTCCCAGTGATATAGACAGTGTTCGTCGTGACACAGAGAGTGTTCCCAGTGATATAGACAGTGTTCCTGGAGATACAGACAATGTCCCCAGTGATATAGACAGTGTTCGTGGTGATACAGAGAGTGTTCCCAGTGATATAGACAGTGTTCGTGGTGAAACAGAGAGTGTTCCCAGTGATATAGACAGTGTTCCTGGTGACACCGAGAGTGTTCCCAGTGATATAGACAGTGTTTGTGGTGACACAGAGAGTGTTCCCAGTGATATAGACTGTGTTTGTGGTGACAAAGAGAGTGTTCCCAGTGATATAGACTGTGTTTGTCGTGACACAGAGACTGTTCACAGTGATATAGACAGTGTTCCTGGTGATACAGAGAGTGTTCACAGTGATATAGACAGTGTTTGTGGTGATACAGAGAGTGTTCCCACTGACATAGACAGTGTTCGTGGTGATACAGTGTTCCCAGTGATATAGACAGTGTTCGTGGTGATACAGAGAGTGTTCCCAGTGATATAGACAGTGTTTCTGGTGATAGAGAGAGTGTTCCCAGTGATATAGACAGTGTTCATGGAGAAACAGAGAGTGTTCCCAGTGATATAGGCAGTGTTCGTGGTGATACAGAGAGTGTCCCCAGTGATATAGACAGTACTCTTGGTGATACAGTGTTTCCAGTGATAAAGACAGTGTTCGTGGTGATACACAGAGTGTCCCCAGTGATATAGACAATGTTCCGGGTGATACAGAGAGTATTCCCAGTGATATAGACAGTGTTTGTGGTGATACAGAGAGTGTTCCCACTGACATAGACAGTGTTCATGGTGATACAGTGTTCCCAGTGGTATAGACAGTGTTCGTGGTGATACAGAGAGTGTTCCCAGTGATATAGACAGTGTTTCTGGTGATAGAGAGAGTGTTCCCAGTGATATAGACAGTGTTCATGGAGAAACAGAGAGTGTTCCCAGTGATATAGACAGTGTTCGTGGTGATACAGAGAGTGTCCCCAGTGATATAGACAGTACTCTTGGTGATACAGTGTTTCCAGTGATAAAGTCAGTGTTCGTGGTGATACACAGAGTGTCCCCAGTGATATAGACAATGTTCCGGGTGATACAGAGAGTGTTCCTAGTGCTATAGACAGTGTTCCTGGTGACACAGGGTGTCCCCAGTGATATAGACAATGTTTGTGGTGATACAGAGAGTGTTGCCAATGATTTAGACAGTGTTCATGGTGATACAGAGAGTCCCTAGTGGTATAGACAGTGTTTGTGGTGATACAGAGAGTCTTCCCAGTGATATAGACATTGTTCTTGGTGATACAGAGAGTATTCCCAGTGATATAGACAGTGTTTGTGGTGATACAGAGTATCCCCAGTGATATATTATCAGTGTTCGTGGTGATACAGAGCATTCCCAGTGCCACAGACTGTGTTTCTGGTGATACAGAGAGTGTTCACAGTGATATTGACGGTGTTCGTGATGACACAGAGTGTCTCCAGTGGTATAGACAGTGATTGTGGTGATACAGAGTATCCCCAGTGATATAGACCGTGTTCGTAGTGATACAGAGAATGTTCCCAGTGATATAGACAGTGTTCCTGGTGATACAGAGAGCATTCCCAGTGATATAGACAGTGTTCATGGTGATGCAGAGTGTCACCAGTGATATAGACAGTGGTTGTGGTGATACAGAGAATATTCCCAGTGATATAGACAGTGTACATCGTGGTACAGAGTGCTCCCAGTGATATAGACTGTATTCGTTGTGATACAGTGTTCCCAGTGTTTTAGACAGTATGCATGGTGATACCGCGTGTTCCCAGTGATATAGACAGTATTTGTGGTGATACAAAGAGTGTTCCCAGTGATATACACAGTGTACATGGTGATACAGATTGATCCCAATGATATAGACAGGGTTTGTGGTGATACTGAGAGTGTCCCCAGTGATATAGGCAGTGTTCGTGGTGATACAGAGAGTGTTCCTAGTGATATTGATGGTGTTCGTGGTGATACAGAGAGTATCTCCAGTGATATAGACATTGTTTGTGGTGAAACAGGGAGTCTCCGCAGTGATATAGACAGTTTTCGTGGTGATACAGAGAGTGTTCCCAGTGATATAGACAGTGTGCATGGTGATACAGAGTTTTCCCAGTGATATAGACAGTGTTCATGGAGACACAGAGAGTGTTCCCAGTGATATCGACAGTCTTCGTGGTGACACCGAGAGTGTTCCCAGTGAAATAGACAGTGTTTGTGGCGATAGCAAGAGTGTTCCCAGTGATGTAGACAGTGTTCGTGGTGATACAGAGAGTGTTCCAAGTGATATAGACAGTATTCGTGGTGATACAGAGAGTGTACCCAGTGATACAGACAGTGTTCGTGGTGATACAGAGAGTGTACCCAGTGATATAGACAGTGTTTGTGGTGATACAGAGATTGTTGCCAGTTATATGGACAGTGCTTGTGGTGATACCGAGAGTGTTCCCAGTGATATAGACAGTGTTCGTGGTGATACAGAGAGTGTTGCCAGTGATATAGACAGTGTTCCTGGTGACACAGAGAGTGTTCCCAGTGATATAGACAGTGTTTGTGGTGACACAGAGTGTCCCCAGTGATATAGACAGTGTTTTTGGTGATACAGAGTGTCTTACCAGTGATACAGACTGTGTTTCTGGTGACAAAGAGAGTGTTTGCAGTGATATTGACGGTGTTTGTGATGGCGCAGAGTGTCCCCAGTGATATAGACAGTGTTTGTGTTGATACAGAGTATCCCCAGTTATATATTATCAGTGTTCGTGGTGATACAGAGCGTTCCCAGTGACACAGACTGTGTTCCTGGTGATACAGAGAGTGTTCACAGTGATATTGACGGTGTTCGTGATGACACAGAGTGTCTCCAGTGGTATAGACAGTGTTTGTGGTGATACAGAGTATCCCCAGTGATATAGACCGTGTTCGTAGTGATACAGATAATGTTCCCAGTGATATAGACAGTGTTCCTGGTGATACAGAGAGCATTCCCAGTGATATAGACATTGTTCTTGGTAATACAGAGAGTATTCCCAGTGATATAGACAGTGTCCCTGGTGATACAGAGAGTGTTCGTGGTGAGACAGAGAGTCTTCCCAGTGATATTGACAGTGTTCGTGGTGACACAGAGTGTCCCCAGTGATATAGACAGTGTTTTTGGTGATACAGAGAGTCTTCCCAGTGATACAGACTGTGTTTCTGGTGACACAGAGAGTGTTTACAGTGATATTGACTGTGTACGTGACGGCGCAGAGTGTCCCCAGTGATATAGACAGTGTTTGTGGTGATACAGAGTATCCCCAGTGATATATTATCAGTGTTCGTGGTGATACAGAGCGTTCCCAGTGACACAGACTGTGTTCCTGGTGATACAGAGAGTGTTCACAGTGATATTGACGGTGTTCGTGATGACACAGAGTGTCTCCAGTGGTATAGACAGTGTTTGTGGTGATACAGAGTATCCCCAGTGATATAGACCGTTTTCGTAGTGATACAGAGAATGTTCCCAGTGATGTAGACAGTGTTCCTGGTGATACAGAGAGCATTCCCAGTGATATAGACAGTGTTCGTGGTGATACAGAGAGTGTCCCCAGTGATATAGACAGTGTTCGTGGTGTTACAGAGAGTGTTCCCAGTGATACAAACATTGTTCGTGGTGATACAGAGAGTATTCCCAGTGATATAGGCAGTGTCCCTGGTGAGACACAGAGTGTTCGTGGTCACACAGAGAGTGTTCCCAGTGATGTAGACAATGTTTGTGGAGATACAGACAATGTCCCCAGTGATATCGACAGTGTTCGTGGTGATACAGAGAGTGTTCCCAGTGATATAGACGGTGTTTGTGGTGAGACAGAGAGTGTTCCCAGTGATATAGACAGTATTCGTGGTGATACAGAGAGTATTCCCAGTGATATAGACAGTGTTCGTGGTGATACAGAGAGTGTTCCCAGTGATATAGACAGTATTCGTGGTGATACAGAGAGTATTCCCAGTGATATAGGCAGTGTTCCTGGTGATACAGAGAGTGTTCCCAGTGATATAGACAGTGTTTGTGGTGATACAGAGTGTTCACAGTGATATAGACAGTGTTTGTGGTGATCCACAGAGTGTTCCCAGTGATATAGACAGTGTTCCTGGTGATACAGAGAGTGTTCCCAGTGATATAGACAGTGTGTGTGGTGATACAGTGTGTGTTCCCAGTGATACAGACAATATTCATGGTGAGACAGAGAGCATTCCCAGTGATATAGGCAGCATTCCTGGAAATACAGAGAGTGTACCCAGTGATATAGACAGTGTTCGTGGTGATACAGAGAGTGTTCCCAGTGCTATAGACAGTTTTCTTGGTGATACAGAGAGTGTTCCCAGTGATGTAGACAGTGGTCGTGGTGATACAGAGAGTGTTCACAGTGATGTAGACAGAGTTCGTGGTGATACAGAGAGTGTTCCCAGTGCTATAGACAGTGTTCTTGGTGATATAGAGAGTGTTCCCAGTGATATACACAGTCTTCGTGGTGATACAGAGTGTCCCCAGTGATATAGACAGTGTTCATGGTGATGCAGAGTGTCACTAGTGATATAGACAGTGGTTGTGGTGATACAGAGAATATTCCCAGTGATATAGACAGTGTACGTCGTGGTACAGAGTGTTCCCAATGATGTACACAGTGTGTGTGGTGATACAGACTGTTCCCAATGATATAGACAGTGTGCGTGGTGACACAGTGAGTGCTCCCAGTGATATAGACAGTATTCATTGTGATACAGTGTTCCCAGTGATATAGACAGTATTTGTGGTGATACAAAGAGTGTTCCCAGTGATATACACAGTGTACATGGTGATACAGAATGATCCCAATGATATAGACAGGGTTTGTGGTGATACTGAGAGTGTCCCCAGTGATACAGACAGTCTTCGTGGTGATACAGAGTGTCCCCAGTGATATAGACAGTGTTCGTGGAGACGCATAGAGTGTTCCCAGTGATATAGACAGTGTTCCTGGTGATACAGAGAGTGTTCCCAGTGATATAGACAGTATTCCTGGTGACGCATAGAGTGTTCCCAGTGATATAGAAAGTGTTCGTGGTGATACAGAGAGGGTTTCCAGTGATATAGACTGTTCGTGGTGACACAGAGAATTATTCCCATTGATATCGACAGTGTTTGTGGTGACACAGAGAGTGTCCCCAGTGATATAGACAGTGTTCATGGTGATGCAGAGTGTCACTAGTGATATAGACAGTGGTTGTGGTGAGACAGAGAATATTCCCAGTGATAGAGACAGTGTACGTCGTGGTACAGAGTGTTCCCAGTGATATAGACAGTGTGCATGGTGATACAGAGTGTTCCCAGTGATATAGACAGTATTTGTGGTGATACAGAGAGTCTTACCAGTGATATAGACAGTGTTCCTGGTGAAACAGAGAGTGTTCCCAGTGATATAGACAGTGTGCATGGTGATACAGAGAGTGTTCACAGTGATATTGACGGTGTTCGTGATGACACAGAGTGTCCCCAGTGATTAAGACAGTGTTCCTGGTGATACAGAGAGCATTCCCAGTGATATAGGCAGTGTTGCTGGAAATACAGAGAGTGTATCCATTGATATAGACAGTGTTCGTGGTGACACAGACAGTGTTCCCAGTGATATAGACAGTGTCCCTGGTGATACAGAGAGTGTCCCCAGTGCTATAGACAGTGTTCTTGGTGATACAGAGAGTGTTGCCAGTGATATAGACAGTGCTTGTGGTGATACAGAGAGTGTTTCCAGTGATATAGACACTATTCATTGTGATACAGTGTTCCCAGTGATATTGACAGTGTTTGTGGTGATTCAGAGTGTCCCCAGTGATATAGACAGTGTTCCTGGTGACGCATAGAGTGTTCACAGTGACATAGACAGTGTTCCTGGTGATACACGGAGTGTTCCCAGTGACATAGACAGTGTTCCTGGTGATACACGGAGTGTCCCCAGTGATATAGACAGTGTTCATGGTGTTGCAGAGTGTCACCAGTGATATAGACAGTGGTTGTGGTGATACAGAGAATATTCCCAGTGATATAGACAGTGTACGTCGTGGTACAGAGTGTTCCCAGTGATATAGGCAGTATTCGTTGTGATACAGTGTTCCCAGTGATATACACAGTGTGCATGGTGATACAGAGAGTGTTTCCAGTGATATGGACAGTATTTGTGGTGATACAGAGAGTGTTGCCAGTGATATAGACAGTGCTTGTGGTGATACAGAGAGTGTTTCCAGTGATATAGACAGTGTTCCTGGTGATACAGAAAGTGTTCCCAGTGATACAGACAGTGTTTGTGGTGATACAGAGAGTGTTCCCAGTGATATAGACAGTGTTCGTGTTGATACAGAGAGTGATCCCAGTGATATAGACTGTGGTCGTGGTGATACTGAAAGTGTTCCCAGTGATATAGACAGTGTTCCTGGTGATACAGAGAGTGCCCCCAGTGATATATTATCAGTGTTCGTGGTGATACAGAGCGTTCCCAGTGACACAGACTGTGTTCCTGGTGATACAGAGAGTGTTCACAGTGATATTGACGGTGTTCGTGATGACACAGAGTGTCCCCAGTGATATAGACAGTGGTTGTGGTGATACAGAGAATATTCCCAGTGATATAGACAGTGTACGTCGTGGTACAGAGTGTTCCCAGTGATGTACACAGTGTGTGTGGTGATACAGACTGTTCCCAATGATATAGACAGTGTGCGTGGTGACACAGTGAGTGCTCCCAGTGATATAGAGAGTATTTGTGGTGATACAAAGAGTGTTCCCAGTGATATACACAGTGTACATGGTGATACAGAGAGTGTACCCAGTGCTATAGACAGTGATTTGGTGATACAGAGAGTGTTCCCAGTGATGTAGACAGTTTTCGTGGTGATACAGAGAGTGTTCCCAGTGATATAGACAGTGTGCATGGTGATACAGAGTTTTCCCAGTGATATAGACAGTGTTCATGGAGACACAGAGAGTGTTCCCAGTGATATCGACAGTCTTCGTGGTGACACCGAGAGTGTTCCCAGTGAAATAGACAGTGTTTGTGGCGATAGCAAGAGTGTTCCCAGTGATGTAGACAGTGTTCGTGGTGATACAGAGAGTGTTCCAAGTGATATAGACAGTATTCGTGGTGATACAGAGAGTGTACCCAGTGATACAGACAGTGTTCGTGGTGATACAGAGAGTGTACCCAGTGATATAGACAGTGTTTGTGGTGATACAGAGATTGTTGCCAGTTATATGGACAGTGCTTGTGGTGATACCGAGAGTGTTCCCAGTGATATAGACAGTGTTCGTGGTGATACAGAGAGTGTTGCCAGTGATATAGACAGTGTTCCTGGTGACACAGAGAGTGTTCCCAGTGATATAGACAGTGTTTGTGGTGACACAGAGTGTCCCCAGTGATATAGACAGTGTTTTTGGTGATACAGAGTGTCTTACCAGTGATACAGACTGTGTTTCTGGTGACAAAGAGAGTGTTTGCAGTGATATTGACGGTGTTTGTGATGGCGCAGAGTGTCCCCAGTGATATAGACAGTGTTTGTGTTGATACAGAGTATCCCCAGTTATATATTATCAGTGTTCGTGGTGATACAGAGCGTTCCCAGTGACACAGACTGTGTTCCTGGTGATACAGAGAGTGTTCACAGTGATATTGACGGTGTTCGTGATGACACAGAGTGTCTCCAGTGGTATAGACAGTGTTTGTGGTGATACAGAGTATCCCCAGTGATATAGACCGTGTTCGTAGTGATACAGATAATGTTCCCAGTGATATAGACAGTGTTCCTGGTGATACAGAGAGCATTCCCAGTGATATAGACATTGTTCTTGGTAATACAGAGAGTATTCCCAGTGATATAGACAGTGTCCCTGGTGATACAGAGAGTGTTCGTGGTGAGACAGAGAGTCTTCCCAGTGATATTGACAGTGTTCGTGGTGACACAGAGTGTCCCCAGTGATATAGACAGTGTTTTTGGTGATACAGAGAGTCTTCCCAGTGATACAGACTGTGTTTCTGGTGACACAGAGAGTGTTTACAGTGATATTGACTGTGTACGTGACGGCGCAGAGTGTCCCCAGTGATATAGACAGTGTTTGTGGTGATACAGAGTATCCCCAGTGATATATTATCAGTGTTCGTGGTGATACAGAGCGTTCCCAGTGACACAGACTGTGTTCCTGGTGATACAGAGAGTGTTCACAGTGATATTGACGGTGTTCGTGATGACACAGAGTGTCTCCAGTGGTATAGACAGTGTTTGTGGTGATACAGAGTATCCCCAGTGATATAGACCGTTTTCGTAGTGATACAGAGAATGTTCCCAGTGATGTAGACAGTGTTCCTGGTGATACAGAGAGCATTCCCAGTGATATAGACAGTGTTCGTGGTGATACAGAGAGTGTCCCCAGTGATATAGACAGTGTTCGTGGTGTTACAGAGAGTGTTCCCAGTGATACAAACATTGTTCGTGGTGATACAGAGAGTATTCCCAGTGATATAGGCAGTGTCCCTGGTGAGACACAGAGTGTTCGTGGTCACACAGAGAGTGTTCCCAGTGATGTAGACAATGTTTGTGGAGATACAGACAATGTCCCCAGTGATATCGACAGTGTTCGTGGTGATACAGAGAGTGTTCCCAGTGATATAGACGGTGTTTGTGGTGAGACAGAGAGTGTTCCCAGTGATATAGACAGTATTCGTGGTGATACAGAGAGTATTCCCAGTGATATAGACAGTGTTCGTGGTGATACAGAGAGTGTTCCCAGTGATATAGACAGTATTCGTGGTGATACAGAGAGTATTCCCAGTGATATAGGCAGTGATCCTGGTGATACAGAGAGTGTTCCCAGTGATATAGACAGTGTTTGTGGTGATACAGAGTGTTCACAGTGATATAGACAGTGTTTGTGGTGATCCACAGAGTGTTCCCAGTGATATAGACAGTGTTCCTGGTGATACAGAGAGTGTTCCCAGTGATATAGACAGTGTTCCTGGTGATACAGAGAGTGTTCCCAGTGATATAGACAGTGTGTGTGGTGATACAGTGTGTGTTCCCAGTGATACAGACAATATTCATGGTGAGACAGAGAGCATTCCCAGTGATATAGGCAGCATTCCTGGAAATACAGAGAGTGTACCCAGTGATATAGACAGTGTTCGTGGTGATACAGAGAGTGTCCCCAGTGATATAGACAGTGTTCGTGGTGTTACAGAGAGTGTTCCCAGTGATACAAACATTGTTCGTGGTGATACAGAGAGTATTCCCAGTGATATAGGCAGTGTCCCTGGTGAGACACAGAGTGTTCGTGGTCACACAGAGAGTGTTCCCAGTGATGTAGACAATGTTTGTGGAGATACAGACAATGTCCCCAGTGATATCGACAGTGTTCGTGGTGATACAGAGAGTGTTCCCAGTGATATAGACGGTGTTTGTGGTGAGACAGAGAGTGTTCCCAGTGATATAGACAGTATTCGTGGTGATACAGAGAGTATTCCCAGTGATATAGACAGTGTTCGTGGTGATACAGAGAGTGTTCCCAGTGATATAGACAGTATTCGTGGTGATACAGAGAGTATTCCCAGTGATATAGGCAGTGTTCCTGGTGATACAGAGAGTGTTCCCAGTGATATAGACAGTGTTTGTGGTGATACAGAGTGTTCACAGTGATATAGACAGTGTTTGTGGTGATCCACAGAGTGTTCCCAGTGATATAGACAGTGTTCCTGGTGATACAGAGAGTGTTCCCAGTGATATAGACAGTGTGTGTGGTGATACAGTGTGTGTTCCCAGTGATACAGACAATATTCATGGTGAGACAGAGAGCATTCCCAGTGATATAGGCAGCATTCCTGGAAATACAGAGAGTGTACCCAGTGATATAGACAGTGTTCGTGGTGATACAGAGAGTGTTCCCAGTGCTATAGACAGTTTTCTTGGTGATACAGAGAGTGTTCCCAGTGATGTAGACAGTGGTCGTGGTGATACAGAGAGTGTTCACAGTGATGTAGACAGAGTTCGTGGTGATACAGAGAGTGTTCCCAGTGCTATAGACAGTGTTCTTGGTGATATAGAGAGTGTTCCCAGTGATATACACAGTCTTCGTGGTGATACAGAGTGTCCCCAGTGATATAGACAGTGTTCATGGTGATGCAGAGTGTCACTAGTGATATAGACAGTGGTTGTGGTGATACAGAGAATATTCCCAGTGATATAGACAGTGTACGTCGTGGTACAGAGTGTTCCCAATGATGTACACAGTGTGTGTGGTGATACAGACTGTTCCCAATGATATAGACAGTGTGCGTGGTGACACAGTGAGTGCTCCCAGTGATATAGACAGTATTCATTGTGATACAGTGTTCCCAGTGATATAGACAGTATTTGTGGTGATACAAAGAGTGTTCCCAGTGATATACACAGTGTACATGGTGATACAGAATGATCCCAATGATATAGACAGGGTTTGTGGTGATACTGAGAGTGTCCCCAGTGATACAGACAGTCTTCGTGGTGATACAGAGTGTCCCCAGTGATATAGACAGTGTTCGTGGAGACGCATAGAGTGTTCCCAGTGATATAGACAGTGTTCCTGGTGATACAGAGAGTGTTCCCAGTGATATAGACAGTATTCCTGGTGACGCATAGAGTGTTCCCAGTGATATAGAAAGTGTTCGTGGTGATACAGAGAGGGTTTCCAGTGATATAGACTGTTCGTGGTGACACAGAGAATTATTCCCATTGATATCGACAGTGTTTGTGGTGACACAGAGAGTGTCCCCAGTGATATAGACAGTGTTCATGGTGATGCAGAGTGTCACTAGTGATATAGACAGTGGTTGTGGTGAGACAGAGAATATTCCCAGTGATAGAGACAGTGTACGTCGTGGTACAGAGTGTTCCCAGTGATATAGACAGTGTGCATGGTGATACAGAGTGTTCCCAGTGATATAGACAGTATTTGTGGTGATACAGAGAGTCTTACCAGTGATATAGACAGTGTTCCTGGTGAAACAGAGAGTGTTCCCAGTGATATAGACAGTGTGCATGGTGATACAGAGAGTGTTCACAGTGATATTGACGGTGTTCGTGATGACACAGAGTGTCCCCAGTGATTAAGACAGTGTTCCTGGTGATACAGAGAGCATTCCCAGTGATATAGGCAGTGTTGCTGGAAATACAGAGAGTGTATCCATTGATATAGACAGTGTTCGTGGTGACACAGACAGTGTTCCCAGTGATATAGACAGTGTCCCTGGTGATACAGAGAGTGTCCCCAGTGCTATAGACAGTGTTCTTGGTGATACAGAGAGTGTTGCCAGTGATATAGACAGTGCTTGTGGTGATACAGAGAGTGTTTCCAGTGATATAGACACTATTCATTGTGATACAGTGTTCCCAGTGATATTGACAGTGTTTGTGGTGATTCAGAGTGTCCCCAGTGATATAGACAGTGTTCCTGGTGACGCATAGAGTGTTCACAGTGACATAGACAGTGTTCCTGGTGATACACGGAGTGTTCCCAGTGACATAGACAGTGTTCCTGGTGATACACGGAGTGTCCCCAGTGATATAGACAGTGTTCATGGTGTTGCAGAGTGTCACCAGTGATATAGACAGTGGTTGTGGTGATACAGAGAATATTCCCAGTGATATAGACAGTGTACGTCGTGGTACAGAGTGTTCCCAGTGATATAGGCAGTATTCGTTGTGATACAGTGTTCCCAGTGATATACACAGTGTGCATGGTGATACAGAGAGTGTTTCCAGTGATATGGACAGTATTTGTGGTGATACAGAGAGTGTTGCCAGTGATATAGACAGTGCTTGTGGTGATACAGAGAGTGTTTCCAGTGATATAGACAGTGTTCCTGGTGATACAGAAAGTGTTCCCAGTGATACAGACAGTGTTTGTGGTGATACAGAGAGTGTTCCCAGTGATATAGACAGTGTTCGTGTTGATACAGAGAGTGATCCCAGTGATATAGACTGTGGTCGTGGTGATACTGAAAGTGTTCCCAGTGATATAGACAGTGTTCCTGGTGATACAGAGAGTGCCCCCAGTGATATATTATCAGTGTTCGTGGTGATACAGAGCGTTCCCAGTGACACAGACTGTGTTCCTGGTGATACAGAGAGTGTTCACAGTGATATTGACGGTGTTCGTGATGACACAGAGTGTCCCCAGTGATATAGACAGTGGTTGTGGTGATACAGAGAATATTCCCAGTGATATAGACAGTGTACGTCGTGGTACAGAGTGTTCCCAGTGATGTACACAGTGTGTGTGGTGATACAGACTGTTCCCAATGATATAGACAGTGTGCGTGGTGACACAGTGAGTGCTCCCAGTGATATAGAGAGTATTTGTGGTGATACAAAGAGTGTTCCCAGTGATATACACAGTGTACATGGTGATACAGAGAGTGTACCCAGTGCTATAGACAGTGATTTGGTGATACAGAGAGTGTTCCCAGTGATGTAGACAGTGTTCGTGGTGATACAGAGAGTGTTCCCAGTGATATAGACAGTGTGCATGGTGATACAGAGTTTTCCCAGTGATATAGACAGTGTTCATGGAGACACAGAGAGTGTTCCCAGTGATATCGACAGTCTTCGTGGTGACACCGAGAGTGTTCCCAGTGAAATAGACAGTGTTTGTGGCGATAGCAAGAGTGTTCCCAGTGATGTAGACAGTGTTCGTGGTGATACAGAGAGTGTTCCAAGTGATATAGACAGTATTCGTGGTGATACAGAGAGTGTACCCAGTGATACAGACAGTGTTCGTGGTGATACAGAGAGTGTACCCAGTGATATAGACAGTGTTTGTGGTGATACAGAGATTGTTGCCAGTTATATGGACAGTGCTTGTGGTGATACCGAGAGTGTTCCCAGTGATATAGACAGTGTTCGTGGTGATACAGAGAGTGTTGCCAGTGATATAGACAGTGTTCCTGGTGACACAGAGAGTGTTCCCAGTGATATAGACAGTGTTTGTGGTGACACAGAGTGTCCCCAGTGATATAGACAGTGTTTTTGGTGATACAGAGTGTCTTACCAGTGATACAGACTGTGTTTCTGGTGACAAAGAGAGTGTTTGCAGTGATATTGACGGTGTTTGTGATGGCGCAGAGTGTCCCCAGTGATATAGACAGTGTTTGTGTTGATACAGAGTATCCCCAGTTATATATTATCAGTGTTCGTGGTGATACAGAGCGTTCCCAGTGACACAGACTGTGTTCCTGGTGATACAGAGAGTGTTCACAGTGATATTGACGGTGTTCGTGATGACACAGAGTGTCTCCAGTGGTATAGACAGTGTTTGTGGTGATACAGAGTATCCCCAGTGATATAGACCGTGTTCGTAGTGATACAGATAATGTTCCCAGTGATATAGACAGTGTTCCTGGTGATACAGAGAGCATTCCCAGTGATATAGACATTGTTCTTGGTAATACAGAGAGTATTCCCAGTGATATAGACAGTGTCCCTGGTGATACAGAGAGTGTTCGTGGTGAGACAGAGAGTCTTCCCAGTGATATTGACAGTGTTCGTGGTGACACAGAGTGTCCCCAGTGATATAGACAGTGTTTTTGGTGATACAGAGAGTCTTCCCAGTGATACAGACTGTGTTTCTGGTGACACAGAGAGTGTTTACAGTGATATTGACTGTGTACGTGACGGCGCAGAGTGTCCCCAGTGATATAGACAGTGTTTGTGGTGATACAGAGTATCCCCAGTGATATATTATCAGTGTTCGTGGTGATACAGAGCGTTCCCAGTGACACAGACTGTGTTCCTGGTGATACAGAGAGTGTTCACAGTGATATTGACGGTGTTCGTGATGACACAGAGTGTCTCCAGTGGTATAGACAGTGTTTGTGGTGATACAGAGTATCCCCAGTGATATAGACCGTTTTCGTAGTGATACAGAGAATGTTCCCAGTGATGTAGACAGTGTTCCTGGTGATACAGAGAGCATTCCCAGTGATATAGACAGTGTTCGTGGTGATACAGAGAGTGTCCCCAGTGATATAGACAGTGTTCGTGGTGTTACAGAGAGTGTTCCCAGTGATACAAACATTGTTCGTGGTGATACAGAGAGTATTCCCAGTGATATAGGCAGTGTCCCTGGTGAGACACAGAGTGTTCGTGGTCACACAGAGAGTGTTCCCAGTGATGTAGACAATGTTTGTGGAGATACAGACAATGTCCCCAGTGATATCGACAGTGTTCGTGGTGATACAGAGAGTGTTCCCAGTGATATAGACGGTGTTTGTGGTGAGACAGAGAGTGTTCCCAGTGATATAGACAGTATTCGTGGTGATACAGAGAGTATTCCCAGTGATATAGACAGTGTTCGTGGTGATACAGAGAGTGTTCCCAGTGATATAGACAGTATTCGTGGTGATACAGAGAGTATTCCCAGTGATATAGGCAGTGTTCCTGGTGATACAGAGAGTGTTCCCAGTGATATAGACAGTGTTTGTGGTGATACAGAGTGTTCACAGTGATATAGACAGTGTTTGTGGTGATCCACAGAGTGTTCCCAGTGATATAGACAGTGTTCCTGGTGATACAGAGAGTGTTCCCAGTGATATAGACAGTGTGTGTGGTGATACAGTGTGTGTTCCCAGTGATACAGACAATATTCATGGTGAGACAGAGAGCATTCCCAGTGATATAGGCAGCATTCCTGGAAATACAGAGAGTGTACCCAGTGATATAGACAGTGTTCGTGGTGATACAGAGAGTGTTCCCAGTGCTATAGACAGTTTTCTTGGTGATACAGAGAGTGTTCCCAGTGATGTAGACAGTGGTCGTGGTGATACAGAGAGTGTTCACAGTGATGTAGACAGAGTTCGTGGTGATACAGAGAGTGTTCCCAGTGCTATAGACAGTGTTCTTGGTGATATAGAGAGTGTTCCCAGTGATATACACAGTCTTCGTGGTGATACAGAGTGTCCCCAGTGATATAGACAGTGTTCATGGTGATGCAGAGTGTCACTAGTGATATAGACAGTGGTTGTGGTGATACAGAGAATATTCCCAGTGATATAGACAGTGTACGTCGTGGTACAGAGTGTTCCCAATGATGTACACAGTGTGTGTGGTGATACAGACTGTTCCCAATGATATAGACAGTGTGCGTGGTGACACAGTGAGTGCTCCCAGTGATATAGACAGTATTCATTGTGATACAGTGTTCCCAGTGATATAGACAGTATTTGTGGTGATACAAAGAGTGTTCCCAGTGATATACACAGTGTACATGGTGATACAGAATGATCCCAATGATATAGACAGGGTTTGTGGTGATACTGAGAGTGTCCCCAGTGATACAGACAGTCTTCGTGGTGATACAGAGTGTCCCCAGTGATATAGACAGTGTTCGTGGAGACGCATAGAGTGTTCCCAGTGATATAGACAGTGTTCCTGGTGATACAGAGAGTGTTCCCAGTGATATAGACAGTATTCCTGGTGACGCATAGAGTGTTCCCAGTGATATAGAAAGTGTTCGTGGTGATACAGAGAGGGTTTCCAGTGATATAGACTGTTCGTGGTGACACAGAGAATTATTCCCATTGATATCGACAGTGTTTGTGGTGACACAGAGAGTGTCCCCAGTGATATAGACAGTGTTCATGGTGATGCAGAGTGTCACTAGTGATATAGACAGTGGTTGTGGTGAGACAGAGAATATTCCCAGTGATAGAGACAGTGTACGTCGTGGTACAGAGTGTTCCCAGTGATATAGACAGTGTGCATGGTGATACAGAGTGTTCCCAGTGATATAGACAGTATTTGTGGTGATACAGAGAGTCTTACCAGTGATATAGACAGTGTTCCTGGTGAAACAGAGAGTGTTCCCAGTGATATAGACAGTGTGCATGGTGATACAGAGAGTGTTCACAGTGATATTGACGGTGTTCGTGATGACACAGAGTGTCCCCAGTGATTAAGACAGTGTTCCTGGTGATACAGAGAGCATTCCCAGTGATATAGGCAGTGTTGCTGGAAATACAGAGAGTGTATCCATTGATATAGACAGTGTTCGTGGTGACACAGACAGTGTTCCCAGTGATATAGACAGTGTCCCTGGTGATACAGAGAGTGTCCCCAGTGCTATAGACAGTGTTCTTGGTGATACAGAGAGTGTTGCCAGTGATATAGACAGTGCTTGTGGTGATACAGAGAGTGTTTCCAGTGATATAGACACTATTCATTGTGATACAGTGTTCCCAGTGATATTGACAGTGTTTGTGGTGATTCAGAGTGTCCCCAGTGATATAGACAGTGTTCCTGGTGACGCATAGAGTGTTCACAGTGACATAGACAGTGTTCCTGGTGATACACGGAGTGTTCCCAGTGACATAGACAGTGTTCCTGGTGATACACGGAGTGTCCCCAGTGATATAGACAGTGTTCATGGTGTTGCAGAGTGTCACCAGTGATATAGACAGTGGTTGTGGTGATACAGAGAATATTCCCAGTGATATAGACAGTGTACGTCGTGGTACAGAGTGTTCCCAGTGATATAGGCAGTATTCGTTGTGATACAGTGTTCCCAGTGATATACACAGTGTGCATGGTGATACAGAGAGTGTTTCCAGTGATATGGACAGTATTTGTGGTGATACAGAGAGTGTTGCCAGTGATATAGACAGTGCTTGTGGTGATACAGAGAGTGTTTCCAGTGATATAGACAGTGTTCCTGGTGATACAGAAAGTGTTCCCAGTGATACAGACAGTGTTTGTGGTGATACAGAGAGTGTTCCCAGTGATATAGACAGTGTTCGTGTTGATACAGAGAGTGATCCCAGTGATATAGACTGTGGTCGTGGTGATACTGAAAGTGTTCCCAGTGATATAGACAGTGTTCCTGGTGATACAGAGAGTGCCCCCAGTGATATATTATCAGTGTTCGTGGTGATACAGAGCGTTACCAGTGACACAGACTGTGTTCCTGGTGATACAGAGAGTGTTCACAGTGATATTGACGGTGTTCGTGATGACACAGAGTGTCCCCAGTGATATAGACAGTGGTTGTGGTGATACAGAGAATATTCCCAGTGATATAGACAGTGTACGTCGTGGTACAGAGTGTTCCCAGTGATGTACACAGTGTGTGTGGTGATACAGACTGTTCCCAATGATATAGACAGTGTGCGTGGTGACACAGTGAGTGCTCCCAGTGATATAGAGAGTATTTGTGGTGATACAAAGAGTGTTCCCAGTGATATACACAGTGTACATGGTGATACAGAGAGTGTACCCAGTGCTATAGACAGTGATTTGGTGATACAGAGAGTGTTCCCAGTGATGTAGACAGTGTTCGTGGTGATACAGAGTGTGTTCCAAGTGATATAGACAGTGTGCGTGGTGATACAGAGTGTGTTCCCAGTGATATTGACGGTGTTCGTGATGACACAGAGTGTCCCCAGTGATTAAGACAGTGTTCCTGGTGATACAGAGAGCATTCCCAGTGATATAGGCAGTGTTGCTGGAAATACAGAGAGTGTATCCAGTGATATAGACAGTGTTCGTGGTGACACAGACAGTGTTCCCAGTGATATAAACAGTGTCCCTGGTGATACAGAGAGGGTCCCCAGTGCTATAGACAGTGTTCTTGGTGATACAGAGAGTGTTGCCAGTGATATAGACAGTGCTTGTGGTGATACAGAGAGTGTTTCCAGTGATATAGACAGTCTTCGTGGTGATACAGAGTGTCCCCAGTGATATAGACGGTGTTCGTGGAGATGCATAGAGTGTTCCCAGTGATATAGAAAGTGTTCGTGGTGATACAGAGAGTGTTTCCAGTGATATAGACAGAGTTCGTGGTGATACAGAGAGTGTTCCCAGTGATATAGACAGTGTTCGTGGTGATGCAGAGAGTGTCCCCAGTGATGTAGACAGTGTTCGTGGTGATACAGAGAGTGTTCCCAGTGATGTAGACAGTGTTCGTGGTGATACAGAGAGTGTTCCAAGTGATATAGACAGTGTTCGTGGTGATACAGAGAGTGTTCACAGTGATATAGACAGTGTTCCTGGAGATGCAGAGAGTGTTCCCAGTGATATAGACAGTATTCCTGGTGATGCATAGAGTGTTCCCAGTGATATAGAAAGTGTTCGTGGTGATACAGAGAGTGTTTCCAGTGATATAGACAGTTCTTGGTGAGAGAGAGAATTATTCCCATTGATATCGACAGTGTTTGTGGTGACACAGAGAGTGTTCCCAGTGACATAGACAGTGTTCCTGGTGATACACAGAGTGTACCCAGTGATATAGACAGTGTTCATGGTGATGCAGAGTGTCACCAGTGATATAGACAGTGGTTGTGGTGATACAGAGAATATTCCCAGTGATATAGACAGTGTACGTCGTGGTACAGAGTGTTCCCAGTGATGTACACAGTGTGTGTGGTGATACAGACTGTTCCCAATGATATAGACAGTGTGCGTGGTGACACAGTGAGTGCTCCCAGTGATATAGAGAGTATTTGTGGTGATACAAAGAGTGTTCCCAGTGATATACACAGTGTACATGGTGATACAGAGAGTGTACCCAGTGCTATAGACAGTGATCTTGGTGATACAGAGAGTGTTCCCAGTGATGTAGACAGTGTTCGTGGTGATACAGAGTGTGTTCCAAGTGATATAGACAGTGTTCGTGGTGATACAGAGAGTGTACCCAGTGATATAGACAGTGTTCGTGGTGATACAGAGAGTGTCCCCAGTGCTATAGACAGTGATCTTGGTGATACAGAGAGTGTTCCCAGTGATGTAGACAGTGTTCGTGGTGATACAGAGTGTGTTCCAAGTGATATAGACAGTGTTCGTGGTGATACAGAGAGTGTACCCAGTGATATAGACAGTGTTCGTGGTGATACAGAGAGTGTTCCCAGTGATATAGACAGTGTTCGTGGCGATACAGAGAGTGTTCCCAGGGATATAGACAGTCTTCGTGGTGATACAGAGTGTCCCCAGTGATATAGACAGTGTTCATGAAGACGCATAGAGTGTTCCCAGTGATATAGAAAGTGTTCGTGGTGATACAGAGAGTGTTTCCAGTGATATAGACAGAGTTCGTGGTGATACAGAGAGTGTTCCAAGTGATATAGACAGTGTTCGTGGTGATACAGAGAGTGTACCCAGTGATATAGACAGTGTTCGTGGTGATACAGAGAGTGTTCCCAGTGATATAGACAGTCTTCGTGGTGATACAGAGTGTCCCCAGTGATATAGACAGTGTTCGTAGAGACGCATAGAGTGTTCCCAGTGATATAGACAGTGTTCCTGGTGACGCATAGAGTGTTCCCAGTGATATAGACAGTATTCCTGGTGACGCATAGAGTGTTCCCAGTGATATAGAAAGTGTTCGTGGTGATACAGAGAGTGTTTCCAGTGATATAGACTGTTCGTGGTGAGACAGAGAATTATTCCCATTGATATCGACAGTGTTTGTGGTGACACAGAGAGTGTTCCCAGTGACATAGACAGTGTTCCTGGTGATACATGGAGTATCCCCAGTGATATAGACAGTGTTCATGGTGATGCAGAGTGTCACCAGTGATATAGACAGTGGTTGTGGTGATACAGAGAATATTCCCAGTGATATAGACAGTGTACATCGTGGTACAGAGTGTTCCCAGTGATATACGCAGTGTGTGCGGTGATACAGTAAGTGCTCCCAGTGATATAGACAGTATTCATTGTGATACAGTGTTCCCAGTGATATAGACAGTGTGCATGGTGATACAGAGTGTTCCCAGTGATATAGACAGTATTTGTGGTGATACAGAGAGTGTTTCCAGTGATATACACAGTGTAGACGGTGATACAGAATGATCCCAATGATATAGACAGTGTTCCTGGTGATACAGAACGTGTTCCCAGTGATATAGACAGTGTTTGTGGTGATACAGAGAGTGTTCCCAGTGATATAGACAGTGTTCCTAGTGATACACAGAGTGTCCCCAGTGATATCGACAGTGTTCATGGTGATACAGAGTGTCCCCAGTGATATATTATCAGTGTTCGTGGTGATACAGAGCATTCCCAGTGACACAGACTGTGTTCCTGGTGATACAGAGAGTGTTCACAGTGATATTGACGGTGTTCGTGATGACACAGAGTGTCTCCAGTGCTATAGACAGTGTTCGTGGTGATACACAGAGTGTCCCCAGTGATATAGACAATGTTCCGGGTGATACAGAGAGTATTCCCAGTGATATAGACAGTGTTTGTGGTGATACAGAGAGTGTTCCCACTGACATAGACAGTGTTCGTGGTGATACAGTGTTCCCAGTGGTATAGACAGTGTTCGTGGTGATACAGAGAGTGTTCCCAGTGATATAGACAGTGTTTCTGGTGATAGAGAGAGTGTTCCCAGTGATATAGACAGTGTTCATGGAGAAACAGAGAGTGTTCCCAGTGATATAGACAGTGTTCGTGGTGATACAGAGAGTGTCCCCAGTGATATAGACAGTACTCTTGGTGATACAGTGTTTCCAGTGATAAAGACAGTGTTCGTGGTGATACACAGAGTGTCCCCAGTGATATAGACAATGTTCCGGGTGATACAGAGAGTGTTCCTAGTGCTATAGACAGTGTTCCTGGTGACACAGGGTGTCCCCAGTGATATAGACAATGTTTGTGGTGATACAGAGAGTGTTGCCAATGATTTAGACAGTGTTCGTGGTGATACAGAGAGTCCCTAGTGGTATAGACAGTGTTTGTGGTGATACAGAGAGTGTTCCCAGTGATATAGACATTGTTCTTGGTGATACAGAGAGTATTCCCAGTGATATAGACAGTGTTTGTGGTGATACAGAGTATCCCCAGTGATATATTATCAGTGTTCGTGGCGATACAGAGCGTTCCCAGTGACACAGACTGTGTTTCTGGTGATACAGAGAGTGTTCACAGTGATATTGACGGTGTTCGTGATGACACAGAGTGTCTCCAGTGGTATAGACAGTGTTTGTGGTGATACAGAGTATCCCCAGTGATATAGACCGTGTTCGTAGTGATACAGAGAATGTTCCCAGTGATATAGACAGTGTTCCTGGTGATACAGAGAGCATTCCCAGTGATATAGACAGTGTTCATGGTGATGCAGAGTGTCACCAGTGATATAGACAGTGGTTGTGGTGATACAGAGAATATTCCCAGTGATATAGACAGTGTACATCGTGGTACAGAGTGTTCCCAGTGATATAGACAGTGTTCGTGGTGACACAGTGAGTGCTCCCAGTGATATAGACTGTATTCGTTGTGATACAGTGTTCCCAGTGTTTTAGACAGTATGCATGGTGATACAGAGTGTTCCCAGTGATATAGACAGTATTTGTGGTGATACAAAGAGTGTTCCCAGTGATATACACAGTGTACATGGTGATACAGATTGATCCCAATGATATAGACAGGGTTTGTGGTGATACTGAGAGTGTCCCCAGTGATATAGGCAGTGTTCGTGGTGATACAGAGAGTGTTCCTAGTGATATTGATGGTGTTTGTGGTGATACAGAGAGTATCTCCAGTGATATAGACATTGTTTGTGGTGAAACAGGGAGTCTCCGCAGTGATATAGACAGTTTTCGTGGTGATACAGAGAGTGTTCCCAGTGATATAGACAGTGTGCATGGTGATACAGAGTTTTCCCAGTGATATAGACAGTGTTCATGGAGACACAGAGAGTGTTCCCAGTGATATCGACAGTCTTCGTGGTGACACCGAGAGTGTTCCCAGTGAAATAGACAGTGTTTGTGGCGATAGCAAGAGTGTTCCCAGTGATGTAGACAGTGTTCGTGGTGATACAGAGAGTGTTCCAAGTGATATAGACAGTATTCGTGGTGATACAGAGAGTGTACCCAGTGATACAGACAGTGTTCGTGGTGATACAGAGAGTGTTCCCAGTGATATAGACAGTGTTTGTGGTGATACAGAGATTGTTGCCAGTTATATGGACAGTGCTTGTGGTGATACCGAGAGTGTTCCCAGTGATATAGACAGTGTTCGTGGTGATACAGAGAGTGTTGCCAGTGATATAGACAGTGTTCCTGTTGACACAGAGAGTGTTCCCAGTGATATAGACAGTGTTTGTGGTGACACAGAGTGTCCCCAGTGATATAGACAGTGTTTTTGGTGATACAGAGAGTCTTACCAGTGATACAGACTGTGTTTCTGGTGACAAAGAGAGTGTTTGCAGTGATATTGACGGTGTTTGTGACGGCGCAGAGTGTCCCCAGTGATATAGACAGTGTTTGTGTTGATACAGAGTATCCCCAGTTATATATTATCAGTGTTCGTGGTGATACAGAGCGTTCCCAGTGACACAGACTGTGTTCCTGGTGATACAGAGAGTGTTCACAGTGATATTGACGGCGTTCGTGATGACACAGAGTGTCTCCAGTGGTATAGACAGTGTTTGTGGTGATACAGAGTATCCCCAGTGATATAGACCGTGTTCGTAGTGATACAGATAATGTTCCCAGTGATATAGACAGTGTTCCTGGTGATACAGAGAGCATTCCCAGTGATATAGACCGTGTTCGTAGTGATACAGAGAGTGTTCCCAGTGATATAGACAGTGTTCGTGGTGACACAGAGTGTCCCCAGTGATTTAGACAGTGTTTTTGGTGATACAGAGAGTCTTCCCAGTGATACAGACTGTGTTTCTGGTGACACAGAGAGTGTTTACAGTGATATTGACGGTGTTCGTGACGGCGCAGAGTGTCCCCAGTGATATAGACAGTGTTTGTGGTGATACAGAGTATCCCCAGTGATATTGACAGTGTTCACGGTGATACAGTGTCCCCAGTGATATAGACAGTGTTTGTGGTGATAATGAGAGTGTTCCCAGTGATATAGACAGTGTTCGTGGTGATACAGAGAGTGTTGCCAGTGATATAGACAGTGTTCCTGGTGACACAGAGAGTGTTCCCAGTGATATAGACAGTGTTTGTGGTGACACAGAGTGTCCCCAGTGATATAGACAGTGTTCGTGGTGATACAGAGAGTCTTACCAGTGATACAGACTGTGTTTCTGGTGACAAAGAGAGTGTTTGCAGTGATATTGACGGTGTTTGTGACGGCGCAGAGTGTCCCCAGTGATATAGACAGTGTTTGTGTTGATACAGAGTATCCCCAGTTATATATTATCAGTGTTCGTGGTGATACAGAGCGTTCCCAGTGACACAGACTGTGTTCCTGGTGATACAGAGAGTGTTCACAGTGATATTGACGGCGTTCGTGATGACACAGAGTGTCTCCAGTGGTATAGACAGTGTTTGTGGTGATACAGAGTATCCCCAGTGATATAGACCGTGTTCGTAGTGATACAGATAATGTTCCCAGTGATATAGACAGTGTTCCTGGTGATACAGAGAGCATTCCCAGTGATATAGACCGTGTTCGTAGTGATACAGAGAGTGTTCCCAGTGATATAGACAGTGTTCGTGGTGACACAGAGTGTCCCCAGTGATTTAGACAGTGTTTTTGGTGATACAGAGAGTCTTCCCAGTGATACAGACTGTGTTTCTGGTGACACAGAGAGTGTTTACAGTGATATTGACGGTGTTCGTGACGGCGCAGAGTGTCCCCAGTGATATAGACAGTGTTTGTGGTGATACAGAGTATCCCCAGTGATATTGACAGTGTTCACGGTGATACAGTGTCCCCAGTGATATAGACAGTGTTTGTGTTGATAATGAGAGTGTTCCCAGTGATATAGACAGTGTTCGTGGTGATGCAGAGTATCCCCAGTGATATCGACAGTGTTCGTGGTGACACAGAAAGTGTTCCCAGTGATATAGACAGTGTTCCTGGAGATACAGACAATGTCCCCAGTGATATAGACAGTGTTCGTGGTGATACAGAGAGTATTCCCTGTGATATAGACAGTGTCCCTTGTGAGACAGAGAGTGTTCGTGGTGATACAGAGAGTGTCACCAGTGATACAGACAGTCTTTGTGGTGATACAGAGAGTGTCCCCAGTGATATAGACAGTGTTCCTGGTGACACAGAGAGTGTTCCCAGTGATATAGACATTGTTCGTGGTGATACAGAGAGTATTCCCTGTGATATAGACAGTGTCCCTTGTGAGACAGAGAGTGTTCGTGGTGATGCAGAGAGTGTTCCCAGTGATACAAACATTGTTCGTGGTGATACAGAGAGTATTCCCAGTGATATAGGCAGTGTCCCTGCTAAGACAGAGAGTGTTCGTGGTGATACAGAGAGTGTTCCCAGTGATATAGACAATGTTTGTGGTGACACAGAGAGTATTCCCTGTGACATAGACAGTGTCCCTGGTGATACAGAGAGTGTTCCCAGTGATATAGACAGTATTCGTCATGATACAGAGAGTATTCCCAGTGATATAGGCAGTGTTCCTGGTGATACAGAGAGTGTTCCCAGTGATATAGACAGTGTTTGTGGTGATTCAGAGTGTTCCCAGTGGTATAGACAGTGTTTGTGGTGATACACAGAGTGTCACCAGTGATATAGACAGTGTTCCTGGTGATACAGAGAGTGTTGCCAGTGATATAGACAGTGTTCGTGGTGATACAGAGAGTGATCCCAGTGATATAGACAGTGTTCCTGGTGACACAGAGAGTATTCCCAGTGATATAGACAGTGTTCCTGGTGACACAGAGAGTGTCTCCAGTGGTATAGACAGTGTTCATAGTGATACAGAGAATGTTCCCAGTGATATAGACAGTGTTCGTGCTGATACAGGCAGTGTTCCCAGTGATATAGACAGTGTTTGTGGTGATACAGAAAGTGTTCCCAGTGATATAGACAGTGTTTGTGGTGATACAGTGTTCATGGTGATACAGAAGAGTGTTCCCAATGATATCGACAGTGTGCATGGCGATACAGAGAGTGTCACCAGTGATATAGACAGTGTGTGTGGTGATACAGAGATACAGAGTGATACAGAGTGTCCTCAGTGATATTGACAGTGTTCACGGTGATACAGTGTCCCCAGTGATATAGACAGTGTTTGTGGTGATAATGAGAGTGTTCCCAGTGATATAGACAGTGTTCGTGGTGATGCAGAGTATCCCCAGTGATATAGACAGTGTTCGTGTTGATACAGAGCACTCCCAGTGACACAGACTGTGTTCCTGGTGATACAGAGCGTGTTCACAGTGATATTGACGGTGTTCGTGATGACACAGAGTGTCCCCAGTGATATAGATAATGTTTGTGGTGATACAGAGAGTCTCCGCAGTGATACAGACAGTGTTCGTGGGTGATACAGAGAGTGTTCCCAGTGATATAGACAGTGTGCATGGTGATACAGAGAGTGTCACCAGTGATATAGACAGTGTTTGTGGTGATACAGAGAGTGTTCCCAGTGATATAGACTGTGTTCGTGGTTTTACAGAGAGTGATCCCAGTGATATAGACAGTGGTCGTGGTGATACAGAAAGTGTTCCCAGTGATATAGACAGTGTTCCTGGTGATACAGAGAGTGTCCCCAGTGATATATTATCAGTGTTCGTAGTGATACAGAGCATTCCCAGTGACACAGACTTTGTTCCTGGTGATACAGAGAGTGTTCACAGTGATATTGACGGTGTTCGTGATGACACAGAGTGTTCCCAGTGATATAGACAATGTTCCTGGTGATACAGAGAATGTTCCCAATGATGTAGACAGTGTTCGTGGTGATACAGTGTGTCCCCAGAAATATAGACAACGAGAGTGTTCCCAGTGATATAGACAGTGTTTGTGGTGACACAGAGAGTGTTCCCAGTGATATAGACAGTGTTTGTGGTGACAAAGAGAGTGTTCCCAGTGATATAGACTGTGTTTGTCGTGACACAGAGAGTGTTCACAGTGATATAGACAGTGTTCCTGGTGATACAGAGAGTGTTCACAGTGATATAGACAGTGTTTGTGGTGATACAGAGAGTGTTCCCACTGACATAGACAGTGTTCGTGGTGATACAGTGTTCCCAGTGATATAGACAGTGTTCGTGGTGATACAGAGAGTGTTCCCAGTGATATAGACAGTGTTCGTGGTGATACAGAGAGTGTTCCCAGTGATATAGACAGTGTTTCTGGTGATAGAGAGAGTGTTCCCAGTGATATAGACAGTGTTTGTGTTGATACAGAGAGTGTTCTCAGTGATATAGACAGTGTTCGTGGTGATACAGAGAGTGTTCCCAGTGATATAGACAGTGTTTCTGGTGATAGAGAGAGTGTTCCCAGTGATATAGACAGTGTTCCTGGTGATACAGAGAGTGTTGCCAATGATTTAGACAGTGTTCGTGGTGATACAGAGAGTCCCTAGTGGTATAGACAGTGTTTGTGGTGATACAGAGAGCATTCCCAGTGATATAGACATTGTTCTTGGTAATACAGAGAGTATTCCCAGTGATATAGACAGTGTCCCTGGTGATACAGAGAGTGTTCGTGGTGAGACAGAGAGTCTTCCCAGTGATATTGACAGTGTTCGTGGTGACACAGAGTGTCCCCAGTGATATAGACAGTGTTTTTGGTGATACAGAGAGTCTTCCCAGTGATACAGACTGTGTTTCTGGTGACACAGAGAGTGTTTACAGTGATATTGACTGTGTACGTGACGGCGCAGAGTGTCCCCAGTGATATAGACAGTGTTTGTGGTGATACAGAGTATCCCCAGTGATATATTATCAGTGTTCGTGGTGATACAGAGCGTTCCCAGTGACACAGACTGTGTTCCTGGTGATACAGAGAGTGTTCACAGTGATATTGACGGTGTTCGTGATGACACAGAGTGTCTCCAGTGGTATAGACAGTGTTTGTGGTGATACAGAGTATCCCCAGTGATATAGACCGTTTTCGTAGTGATACAGAGAATGTTCCCAGTGATGTAGACAGTGTTCCTGGTGATACAGAGAGCATTCCCAGTGATATAGACAGTGTTCGTGGTGATACAGAGAGTGTCCCCAGTGATATAGACAGTGTTCGTGGTGTTACAGAGAGTGTTCCCAGTGATACAAACATTGTTCGTGGTGATACAGAGAGTATTCCCAGTGATATAGGCAGTGTCCCTGGTGAGACACAGAGTGTTCGTGGTCACACAGAGAGTGTTCCCAGTGATGTAGACAATGTTTGTGGAGATACAGACAATGTCCCCAGTGATATCGACAGTGTTCGTGGTGATACAGAGAGTGTTCCCAGTGATATAGACGGTGTTTGTGGTGAGACAGAGAGTGTTCCCAGTGATATAGACAGTATTCGTGGTGATACAGAGAGTATTCCCAGTGATATAGACAGTGTTCGTGGTGATACAGAGAGTGTTCCCAGTGATATAGACAGTATTCGTGGTGATACAGAGAGTATTCCCAGTGATATAGGCAGTGTTCCTGGTGATACAGAGAGTGTTCCCAGTGATATAGACAGTGTTTGTGGTGATACAGAGTGTTCACAGTGATATAGACAGTGTTTGTGGTGATCCACAGAGTGTTCCCAGTGATATAGACAGTGTTCCTGGTGATACAGAGAGTGTTCCCAGTGATATAGACAGTGTGTGTGGTGATACAGTGTGTGTTCCCAGTGATACAGACAATATTCATGGTGAGACAGAGAGCATTCCCAGTGAAATAGGCAGCATTCCTGGAAATACAGAGAGTGTACCCAGTGATATAGACAGTGTTCGTGGTGATACAGAGAGTGTTCCCAGTGCTATAGACAGTTTTCTTGGTGATACAGAGAGTGTTCCCAGTGATGTAGACAGTGGTCGTGGTGATACAGAGAGTGTTCACAGTGATGTAGACAGAGTTCGTGGTGATACAGAGAGTGTTCCCAGTGCTATAGACAGTGTTCTTGGTGATATAGAGAGTGTTCCCAGTGATATACACAGTCTTCGTGGTGATACAGAGTGTCCCCAGTGATATAGACAGTGTTCATGGTGATGCAGAGTGTCACTAGTGATATAGACAGTGGTTGTGGTGATACAGAGAATATTCCCAGTGATATAGACAGTGTACGTCGTGGTACAGAGTGTTCCCAATGATGTACACAGTGTGTGTGGTGATACAGACTGTTCCCAATGATATAGACAGTGTGCGTGGTGACACAGTGAGTGCTCCCAGTGATATAGACAGTATTCATTGTGATACAGTGTTCCCAGTGATATAGACAGTATTTGTGGTGATACAAAGAGTGTTCCCAGTGATATACACAGTGTACATGGTGATACAGAATGATCCCAATGATATAGACAGGGTTTGTGGTGATACTGAGAGTGTCCCCAGTGATACAGACAGTCTTCGTGGTGATACAGAGTGTCCCCAGTGATATAGACAGTGTTCGTGGAGACGCATAGAGTGTTCCCAGTGATATAGACAGTGTTCCTGGTGATACAGAGAGTGTTCCCAGTGATATAGACAGTATTCCTGGTGACGCATAGAGTGTTCCCAGTGATATAGAAAGTGTTCGTGGTGATACAGAGAGGGTTTCCAGTGATATAGACTGTTCGTGGTGACACAGAGAATTATTCCCATTGATATCGACAGTGTTTGTGGTGACACAGAGAGTGTCCCCAGTGATATAGACAGTGTTCATGGTGATGCAGAGTGTCACTAGTGATATAGACAGTGGTTGTGGTGAGACAGAGAATATTCCCAGTGATATAGACAGTGTACGTCGTGGTACAGAGTGTTCCCAGTGATATAGACAGTGTGCATGGTGATACAGAGTGTTCCCAGTGATATAGACAGTATTTGTGGTGATACAGAGAGTGTTTCCAGTGATATACACAGTGTACATGGTGATACAGAATGATCCCAATGATATAGACAGTGTTCCTGGTGATACAGAACGTGTTCCCCGTGATATAGACAGTGTTTGTGGTGATACAGAGAGTGTTCCCAGTGATATGGACAGTGTTTGTGGTGATACAGAGAGTGTTCCCAGTGATATAGACAGTGTTCCTGGTGATACACAGAGTGTCCCCAGTGATATCGACAGTGTTCATGGTGATACAGAGTGTCCCCAGTGATATATTATCAGTGTTCGTGGTGATACAGAGCATTCCCAGTGACACAGACTGTGTTCCTGGTGATACAGAGAGTGTTCACAGTGATATTGACGGTGTTCGTGATGACACAGAGTGTTCCCAGTGATATAGACAGTGTTTGTGGTGATACAGAGAGTCTCTGCAGTGATACAGACAGTGTTCGTGGTGATACAGAGAGTGTTCTCAGTGATATAGACAGTGTTCGTGGTGATACAGAGAGTGATCCCAGTGATATAGACAGTGTTCCTGGTGGTACAGAGAATGTCCCCAGTGATATAGATAGTTTTATGGTTATACAGCGAGTGTCCCCAGTGATATAGACAGTGTTCGTGGTGATACAGAGAGTGTTCCCAGAGATATAGACAGTGTTCGTGGTGATACAGTGTGTCCCCAGAAATATAGACAGTGTTCGTGGTGATACAGAGAGTGTTCCCAGTGATATAGACAGTGTTCATGGTAATACAGAGTGTTCCCAGTGATATAGACAGTGTTTGTGGTGACACAGAGAGTGTTCCCAGTGATATAGACAGTGTTCCTGGAGATACAGACAATGTCCCCAGTGATATAGACAGTGTTCGTGGTGATTCAGAGAGTGTTCCCAGTGATATAGACAGTGTTCGTGGTGAAACAGAGAGTGTTCCCAGTGATATAGACAGTGTTCCTGGTGACAACGAGAGTATTCCCAGTGATATAGACAGTGTTCCTGGTGACACAGAGAGTGTCTCCAGTGGTATAGACAGTGTTCATAGTGATACAGAGAATGTTCCCAGTGATATAGACAGTGTTCGTGCTGATACAGGCAGTGTTCCCAGTGATATAGACAGTGTTTGTGGTGATACAGAAAGTGTTCCCAGTGATATAGACAGTGTTTGTGGTGATACAGTGTTCATGGTGATACAGAAGAGTGTTCCCAATGATATCGACAGTGTGCATGGCGATACAGAGAGTGTCACCAGTGATATAGACAGTGTGTGTGGTGATACAGAGATACAGAGTGATACAGAGTGTCCTCAGTGATATTGACAGTGTTCACGGTGATACAGTGTCCCCAGTGATATAGACAGTGTTTGTGGTGATAATGAGAGTGTTCCCAGTGATATAGACAGTGTTCGTGGTGATGCAGAGTATCCCCAGTGATATAGACAGTGTTCGTGTTGATACAGAGCACTCCCAGTGACACAGACTGTGTTCCTGGTGATACAGAGCGTGTTCACAGTGATATTGACGGTGTTCGTGATGACACAGAGTGTCCCCAGTGATATAGATAATGTTTGTGGTGATACAGAGAGTCTCCGCAGTGATACAGACAGTGTTCGTGGGTGATACAGAGAGTGTTCCCAGTGATATAGACAGTGTGCATGGTGATACAGAGAGTGTCACCAGTGATATAGACAGTGTTTGTGGTGATACAGAGAGTGTTCCCAGTGATATAGACTGTGTTCGTGGTTTTACAGAGAGTGATCCCAGTGATATAGACAGTGGTCGTGGTGATACAGAAAGTGTTCCCAGTGATATAGACAGTGTTCCTGGTGATACAGAGAGTGTCCCCAGTGATATATTATCAGTGTTCGTAGTGATACAGAGCATTCCCAGTGACACAGACTTTGTTCCTGGTGATACAGAGAGTGTTCACAGTGATATTGACGGTGTTCGTGATGACACAGAGTGTTCCCAGTGATATAGACAATGTTCCTGGTGATACAGAGAATGTTCCCAATGATGTAGACAGTGTTCGTGGTGATACAGTGTGTCCCCAGAAATATAGACAACGAGAGTGTTCCCAGTGATATAGACAGTGTTTGTGGTGACACAGAGAGTGTTCCCAGTGATATAGACAGTGTTTGTGGTGACAAAGAGAGTGTTCCCAGTGATATAGACTGTGTGTGTTTGTCGTGACACAGAGAGTGTTCACAGTGATATAGACAGTGTTCCTGGTGATACAGAGAGTGTTCACAGTGATATAGACAGTGTTTGTGGTGATACAGAGAGTGTTCCCACTGACATAGACAGTGTTCGTGGTGATACAGTGTTCCCAGTGATATAGACAGTGTTCGTGGTGATACAGAGAGTGTTCCCAGTGATATAGACAGTGTTCGTGGTGATACAGAGAGTGTTCCCAGTGATATAGACAGTGTTTCTGGTGATAGAGAGAGTGTTCCCAGTGATATAGACAGTGTTTGTGTTGATACAGAGAGTGTTCTCAGTGATATAGACAGTGTTCGTGGTGATACAGAGAGTGTTCCCAGTGATATAGACAGTGTTTCTGGTGATAGAGAGAGTGTTCCCAGTGATATAGACAGTGTTCCTGGTGATACAGAGAGTGTTGCCAATGATTTAGACAGTGTTCGTGGTGATACAGAGAGTCCCTAGTGGTATAGACAGTGTTTGTGGTGATACAGAGAGCATTCCCAGTGATATAGACATTGTTCTTGGTAATACAGAGAGTATTCCCAGTGATATAGACAGTGTCCCTGGTGATACAGAGAGTGTTCGTGGTGAGACAGAGAGTCTTCCCAGTGATATTGACAGTGTTCGTGGTGACACAGAGTGTCCCCAGTGATATAGACAGTGTTTTTGGTGATACAGAGAGTCTTCCCAGTGATACAGACTGTGTTTCTGGTGACACAGAGAGTGTTTACAGTGATATTGACTGTGTACGTGACGGCGCAGAGTGTCCCCAGTGATATAGACAGTGTTTGTGGTGATACAGAGTATCCCCAGTGATATATTATCAGTGTTCGTGGTGATACAGAGCGTTCCCAGTGACACAGACTGTGTTCCTGGTGATACAGAGAGTGTTCACAGTGATATTGACGGTGTTCGTGATGACACAGAGTGTCTCCAGTGGTATAGACAGTGTTTGTGGTGATACAGAGTATCCCCAGTGATATAGACCGTTTTCGTAGTGATACAGAGAATGTTCCCAGTGATGTAGACAGTGTTCCTGGTGATACAGAGAGCATTCCCAGTGATATAGACAGTGTTCGTGGTGATACAGAGAGTGTCCCCAGTGATATAGACAGTGTTCGTGGTGTTACAGAGAGTGTTCCCAGTGATACAAACATTGTTCGTGGTGATACAGAGAGTATTCCCAGTGATATAGGCAGTGTCCCTGGTGAGACACAGAGTGTTCGTGGTCACACAGAGAGTGTTCCCAGTGATGTAGACAATGTTTGTGGAGATACAGACAATGTCCCCAGTGATATCGACAGTGTTCGTGGTGATACAGAGAGTGTTCCCAGTGATATAGACGGTGTTTGTGGTGAGACAGAGAGTGTTCCCAGTGATATAGACAGTATTCGTGGTGATACAGAGAGTATTCCCAGTGATATAGACAGTGTTCGTGGTGATACAGAGAGTGTTCCCAGTGATATAGACAGTATTCGTGGTGATACAGAGAGTATTCCCAGTGATATAGGCAGTGTTCCTGGTGATACAGAGAGTGTTCCCAGTGATATAGACAGTGTTTGTGGTGATACAGAGTGTTCACAGTGATATAGACAGTGTTTGTGGTGATCCACAGAGTGTTCCCAGTGATATAGACAGTGTTCCTGGTGATACAGAGAGTGTTCCCAGTGATATAGACAGTGTGTGTGGTGATACAGTGTGTGTTCCCAGTGATACAGACAATATTCATGGTGAGACAGAGAGCATTCCCAGTGAAATAGGCAGCATTCCTGGAAATACAGAGAGTGTACCCAGTGATATAGACAGTGTTCGTGGTGATACAGAGAGTGTTCCCAGTGCTATAGACAGTTTTCTTGGTGATACAGAGAGTGTTCCCAGTGATGTAGACAGTGGTCGTGGTGATACAGAGAGTGTTCACAGTGATGTAGACAGAGTTCGTGGTGATACAGAGA